>NC_084611.1:26970322-27232822 GCF_033978795.1 Nerophis ophidion | reverse complement strand
TTCCATCTGCAATCCCTGGCAAGTTGAATAAAATTACAACAAAGTTTGACAGACCGGCGTTATTATGTCTAATGTCAGTACAATAAAATGCACGGACTCATAAAAAAACCAAAACAAACTAAAAACAGTAGGTTGCTGCATAACCTCAGTGTAGAACCGATCAAGAATAAAGTCACCATAATAGTTAAAGTGCATAAGGCAGCTGGAGAAGTGCTACCGCGCTAAAAGTGCAAGTGTACTAAATTACGTGTCATAAGTGTGCAGGGTTTCCAAAACATTTATTTATTTGTGGCGGCCTGCCACAAAAGAATTACGGCCGCCACACACACAAAAAAAATAAATACATTGTTTTTTTTTTTGTTTTTTTTTCCGGCTTTTGACTCGCTCGACCGCTTATAAAAGCCATGGGACTCTGTCTGTGAATGGAGCTTGTGGTTACATACTATATAAATATGTGGATATTATATAACTATGTATATAAATATGTACATAAAGTGTTGTAATTATATTCCAACTCTGCGTTCTTCTTGGTCATCGCCGCCG
The DNA here is from genome assembly GCF_033978795.1 of Nerophis ophidion. NCBI lineage: Eukaryota > Metazoa > Chordata > Actinopteri > Syngnathiformes > Syngnathidae > Nerophis > Nerophis ophidion. The sequence continues at coordinate 27,232,279 of NC_084611.1, read as the reverse complement.
CTGCCACCGTAACCCACAACACCCCCCCCTCCCGACCACACCACCACAAATAGATGCCTGACCTGTGGGAAACACTGGTGTGCCGAAGGAAGTAAACACAGATCTCCCTTGGCCTAGCTAGTAAGTTAAAGTGTTGCAACTATTGCACATAGCCCCATAGCACAAGTAGTTAGCATTTACAGACTACGCATGGGAAATTGCACCATAACATACATTATTGTATATATGTAAAAAATATTGATATATGAATATATAACTCTTAGAATAGATAAAGTAAGCGACACAAATCCATTGTAACTACTGGCAGGTCCATCTAATTTTATTATATACTATCTATGCTATTGTCCTTGACGATAACATATCACGTATAACGCATCAGATACGTTAGCCAAAGCAAAAAAGAGAAAAAAAAACAAACAAACACTATATTGCCAAAAATATTTAACCACCTGCCTTAACTCACATATGAATTTGAAGTGCCGTGCCATACCCTTCCTAACCCATAGGGTTCAATATGATGTTGGTTCATCTTTGGCAGCTATTACAGCTTCAACTCTTCTGGGAAGGCTGTCCACAAGGTCTACCGGGTTCAGGTCAGGACTCTGTGTTGGAGGCTCCCATTAAAAACAATGTGAATATGTGAGGAGCCCTCAACGGGTGACGTCATCGTCTGCGACTTCCGGTAGAGGCAGGGCTTTTCTCTTAACACCGACAGTTGCGAACTGTATCGTGGATGTTCTCTACTAAATCCTTTCAGCAAAAATATGGCAATATCGCGAAATGATCAAGTATGACACATAGAATGGACCTGTTATCCCTGTTTAAATAAGAAAATCTCATTTCAGTAGGCCTTTAAGATCTCATCATTGATTTATAAACTATCAGACTGCGTGGTCGGTAGTAGTGGGTTTCAGTAGGGCTTTAAAAGTCTTTCTCCTTTGGATACAGCGAACCTGTAGCCAAAGGAGAGGGAATAGAAGCTAAGTATAGAAGAAGCAGCAGAGTGCTTTAACTATTAAACACTCCTAAATGTGGCATCCAACACACATCAACACTCATGTGACCTGCAGGATAGCTCCATTCACACCTGGGAGAAACCAGGGGCCGGCTGGAGATGAGGGAGGAAGAAAGAAATTACCACGTGGAGACAGGAGAAACCTTTAAGTCATTACGCCGTCTTACACCTGCCCGCAGGTTCCTCTAAGGAAACGCTTGAAAAATGAAAAAAACATGAAAAATGCTCTACTTCACATCCATAAACAACAACAAAAGCCTTATGATGAACAATAATATCATGGACATACTTTGCGTTATTGAGTCCTAGGGGCACACTTTACGACTCTCCTTTATTATTAGGCGCTGACAGGAAGTGGGAGGGGAAGAAATTGAGCAGCTAGATCATGGAAGCTTCATGACACGTGAGGACATTTTTATTTTTATCATGCAAGAATAGCTCCGCTTTATTTTATTTTTCTCCAGCAGTGTCGGGGTCTGTAAGCACCCTTAGCTGTAATCCGTGCTGCGCGGTGCAGAAAAGAAAAGTGTGGGTGAGCGGTAAAACGGGAGACCGGCATAAGTCCTCACTTTTCCCTCTGCCACATTAGGCAAACAGGGGAGAGCGGAAAGGGCTTAGCCGGAGCGAGGGACACAATATATGGAAACTAATTCAATTTCCACCTCTCCAATGTGCAAATAGCACACCACAGCCTGATGTACGCAAATATATAAAGCCAGCCACACGCTTTGTGGAAGCCTATGGAAGTGCACTTGAGTGGGGCGAGGGGGGTAGGGGGGGGGGGGGGGGGACTCATCCGTTTGAATGCTTTTACCACTTGGCTGTTCAAACTCAAGTGCCATCTTCTCCTCGCGTGCTCGCCACTCAACGCATACACGCATCCGCTAATGAACTTGAAAAGATCATTCTGTGTCTTTTTTCTGCAGATTTCCTGCAGCTAAAGCCAAAGGCAAAGTTCCCTAACAAATAACAACATTCTGCATGCAGTTGTACTGTAGGTTTTAGAGTTAGGGACTCATACTCGCTCTCACATGAATCCACTGTCTATCGGTCGGCACCTTGTGGTTGGCTGACTGTCGGTGGTTAATGTGCTTGGTTTGAAATGCAGTAGAGCCTGTATTTTAAATGTTATTATCGCCGACGATCGTAGCTGCCAAAATTGTGATTACGATCAAAATTGGATTAATTCTGCAGTCCTAGGTATTATTGTGTGTATTGTGTGTGTGTATAACGACCTCAAAAAGGAACCTAATAAGAGACATCATCTGGTGTTTTGTTTCGCAATATTAAGTCACGTAAATAAGACCTTGTCTACATTAAGCTGAATACCGTATTTCCTTTAATTGCCGCCGGGTATATAGTATGCGCCTGCCTAGGATTACTGCCGGGTCAAACTCGTTTCGCAAAATAATTAGCGAATGCTTAGCATTACCGCCTGCTCAGGATTAATGCCGGGTCAAACTCGTTTCGCAAAATATTATTTGTATTAACGCATTTCTAGAATTTCCACCGGGTCAAACTCGTTTCGCCAAATAATTAGTATATGCCTAGAATTTCCGCCGGGTCAAACACGTCACGTGTTATAATTTTCAAAATGGAGGAGGCTGATTTCAATAATTTGAAATCGCATAAAGTGAAGACGATTAAGAGCTATTCAGTAGCATTTAAGGTCCAAGCTATTGAATATGCTAAAAAGAACAGTAAGCAGCTATGTTTTATTAATATACCGTAGCTGCGGGTGTCAAATATGAGTCTTTAAATGACTCACGCCTCCTGGTGGTACAGGGCGCTAGTGATCCTTCTTGCGACAACTCGGCTGCAGAAGAAGTGACAACAAGCAGCAAGAGCAAACAGCGATCGTTTATTTTTTCCTCTCGCTTGCACTTTTAACATGGAGGATTACATATCTAAAATAAAACAGTTTTCTAAACTGGACGTTCAATCGAGCAGGAGGTAATAAAGGAAGATCTCCATTGAGACAGAGAGACTTTAAAAAATGAAGAAAGATAAGGAAGACTTCTATATACAAGTTATCGATGCTTTTGATCAGAAGGAGCTGCCCATGGACTTCATTTATAAGTAAAGGTAAGACCTTAACTTTTTTTTTTATTAAATGTGCTTTTCATGATGGTATCCTCACATCACACTTAAATTTATAAGCGAAGGCCTTAATTTACCGCATGCCGTTGGTAAGCGCCGGAGTGAGAAGAGGTTTTAAATTCATTAGCGCCCCAGCCGCAATTCAAGGAAATACGGTAACTCCTTAAACGAATAATTATTTAGCCTAAGCCCCGTGTCAGCCACACTAAGTCATAGTCCAAGGTTCCTCCCTTTGGATAATTTTTTTCACGGGTAAATGCACTGTGTATTTCTTGAATCTCTGGCTCTTAGTTTTGAATGGACTCATTGATCGTTTACAAACTGAGTTCGGAGAGGAAGTGACGCCAGAAAAAACGCGTCACAGCCAGCTTCATAACAGTTTCCACTCGGAGGTAAACACTAGAAAGATGGAGGCGACTCATCCAGACATGCCCGTGTTTCTACTTCTTCTACATGTTCAGACTCTTGTGGAAATCACACATGAAGAATACCTTAAGAGAAGGAAACACGCGATTGCAGCTATTTGGGATACAACACATCTCAGAAAGCAACATAGCAATTTTGAGCGACGGTTTTGGATTAGGCCTGGAAGAACGGCAGCTAGTGTGATATCATTGTCAACAAGTGTGTTGTGCCAGTGGAGAGGCAAAAGAACTTTCGAATGTCCATGTCAGCTGTGATTCTACTTGGTGAAAAACTTTGTCCATTTGTCGAAGGGGAAACAACAAGAATGTGGACTACAGTGTACGAGGGAAGACTACGAAAAACAGCAAATGTATTTGGACTGGCAAAGCAGACTATCAGTTATTGTTCGCGATGAATGTCGAGCGATTACTCAACGTCTAGTTTTGTGCTCCATAACTATTGTGAAGCCACAAAGTGGTTGCGGCGGCCAATTTCAGCCTCCAAGCACAGGCAAGATGCAAGAATGGACAATGAAGGTGAATTTAAAAGAGTGAGGAGCGTCCTGACCAGATATCTAGATCCCGCACGTGTACTAGGTTGTGTTGCACCGGTGGACATAGGGGCCAAGGGATCTTAAACACTGGCATTGTGTGTGTGTGAACATGGATAAGGTTAGGAAGGATATACCCTGTATAACCCTGTATAGCCTAAGACCGCCAACAGAACGGTAAAGCCTGAAGGTCAGAAAGCCACTTAAAGACGCTTTGTAAAACATAACCTATGCAACATTTTGACCAAATAACCACTATTACATATTAGGTAGACCACACAAAAGTGGTTTAAATGTAGAGAAAATTTAAATAAAAGGACACTGTTAAAACATTGCCTATGCCAGGGGTGCCAAACATACGGCCCGAGGGCTCAAAAGGTTCCATGCAGCCTGTGAGATGAGTTTGCTCAGTGTAAAATTGAGCTGCATTTTTAAATTAAAATAAACTGCTGTTCTAAATGTGTCCACTGGATGTCGCAGTAGCAATTCTGTTAGGCAAACAAATAGTTTATACCGGGGTGAGCAAGCATACCAAGCAAGAGGTACACGGTAAAGCGGGTCTGCGATTCCTCCCCCTCGATCCAACGTATAACAAACAAAAGTATAATTGGTAATGTGACTACGAATGACTTATATGACTTACTTATGATGATATATTGAGAATTGTAAGAACATTTTTCTGGGCAAATTGAGTTATCTGGATTCAGATGAATGTGATAAAATGTGGTTCAAGGGAAGCTGGATATTAATTAAAGTAGCAATGTAAAAAAGGGGGGGGGATTCAACAAGTTTATACTTATTCCCATTACCCTTTTGAGATATGTTTAATTTAATTTAATTGTATTTTATTTTCTAAAATTAATTTTCTTTTCTTTTTTGTGAAATAATAAGTTTGCCTTTGAGCACAAGACATACTCAGTAAACAAACAACAACAATAACCCCACTTAGTGTCATGATTGGGGGGTTGTAGCTTGCTGCGAGATTCTTTCTTCCGTGATGCAAACGGACTAGACCGGTCATGACTTTAAGGTAAATACAGGATTTTAATCTTAACTCAAAAGCTACAAACAAAAGCCGCTCACAGTGGAGACACAAAACTTAACGCAGGGAACAAAAGTAATACTTTAACATAAACTGTGAACATAAAACAAACAACACTTATTGTGACATGAGCAAAGCAGCATGAACAATGGACATCAGTATAAACTATGGCATGGACAGGGCAAAAACAAGAGTGATGTCGCCAGGCAGACTAACTGAAAATGACAGGCTTAAATAGTATCTCCTGATTAAGACAGGTGTGTGAATCCAAACAAATGAGGCAGGTGAAACTAATGGGTCGCCATAGTGACAAAACAAGGGGGTGAAAAAACGGGAACTAATGGAGTCTAGAAGTAACACAACATAACCCAATAAAACGTAACGTAAACGTAACGTAAAACGTAACGTAACGTAACGTATTATTTTCGGGTCTCCCCATGTCTAGCATTAAAAGATTACAGTTGGTACAAAATGCAGCTGCTAGACTTTTGACAAGAACAAGAAAGTTTGATCACATTACGCCTGTACTGGATTGTAGCTGAGATAGGCGCCAGCGCCCCCCGCGACCCCAAAAGGGAATAAGCGGTAGAAAATGGATGGATGGACGCCTATACTGGCTCACCTGCACTGGCTTCCTGTGCACTTAAGATGTGACTTTAAGGTTTTACTACTTACGTATAAAATACTACACGGTCTAGCTCCATCCTATCTTGCCGATTGTATTGTACCATATGTCCCGGCAAGAAATCTGCGTTCAAAGGACTCCGGCTTATTAGTGATTCCCAAAGCCCAAAAAAAGTCTGCGGGCTATAGAGCGTTTTCATTTCGGGCTCCAGTACTCTGGAATGCCCTTCCGGTAACAGTTCGAGATGCCACCTCAGTAGAAGCATTTAAGTCTCACCTTAAAACTCATTTGTATACTCTAGCCTTTAAATAGACTCCCTTTTTAGACCAGTTGATCTGCCGTTTCTTTTCTTTTTCTCCTATGTCCCACTCTCCATTGTGGAGGGGGTCCGGTCCGATCCGGTAGCCATGTACTGCTTGCCTGTGTATCGGCTGGGGACATCTCTGCACTGCTGATCCGCCTCCGCTTGGGATGGTTTCCTGCTGGCTCCGCTGTGAACGGGACTCTCGCTGCTGTGTTGGATCCGCTTTGGACTGGACTTTCGCGACTGTGTTGGATCCAATATGGATTTAACTTTCACAGTATCATGTTAGACCCGCTTGACATCCATTGCTTTTGTCCTCTCCAAGGTTCTCATAGTCATCATTGTCACCAACGTCCCACTGGGTGTGAGTTTTCCTTGCCCTTATGTGGGCCTACCGAGGATGTGGTATTGGTTTGTGCAGCCCTTTGAGACACTAGTGATTTAGGGCTATAAAAGTAAACATTGATTGATTGATTGAAAACATGATCACAAGACATGACACTGAGAATGCTGCATGAGACACTGCGCATTGATATAGTTCTGTGAAAAGTATTGTCTTCTGTGCAAATTTAAAGAAAGTGAACAGTGGAAATGACACATGAAGTATTTGATACATAGAGGAGTATTTATCCGTCCTTAATTGTGTTTTTTGTTCAATCCTTGATGGGCTGTGACTTAAAGGCCTACTGAAACCCACTACTACCCACCACGCAGTCTAATAGTTTATATATCAATGATGAAATATTAACATTGCAACACATGCCAATACGGCCTTTTTAGTTTACTGAATTGCAATTTTAAATTTCCCGGGAGTTTCTTGTTGAAAACGTCGTGTAATGACGACGTGTACGCGTGACCTCACGGACTGTTAGGAAATATGAGCGCTGCACACACACACAGCTAAAAGTCGTCTGCTTTAACCGCATAATTACACAGTATTTTGAAGATCTGTGTTGCTGAATCTTTTGCAATTATTTCAATTAATATTGGAGAAGTCAGTAGAAAGATGGAGTTGGGAAGCTTTAGCCTTTAGCCACACAAACACATGGTGATACCTTGTTTAAAATTCCCGGAAGTGAAACTTTCCTATGGATCAGAGCGGTCAAGTGAACATGGATCCCGACCAAATGTCAACCAGCAGGTTTCGGTGAGAAAACTGTGGTAAAAAGTCGCTTCTTACCGGAGATCAGCTGAGCTTGCGCCGTCCATAAAGCTGACGTCGACTTCCCTAAACCACAGGCGTCAAGACACTCGTGGACACACACCTCCGACTATCAGGTACAGTTAAACTCACTTAAACACTAGCAACACAATAGAAAGATAAGGGATTTACCAGAATTATCCTAGTAAATGTGTCTAAAAACATCTGAATCCATCCCAATGCAATCACGTTTTTTTTTTTTCTAGTCCGTCGCTACCAATATCCTCAAACACAAATCTTTCATCCTTGCTCAAATTAATGGGGAAATTGTCGTTTTCTCGGTCCGAATAGCTCTTTTTAGCTCCATGGGGCGGCATGGCGTAGTGGGTAGAGCGGCCATGCCAGAAACCTAAGGGTTGCAGGTTCGCTTCCCACCTATTGACATCCAAGTTGCTGCCGTTGTGTCCTTGGGCAGGGCACTTCACCCTTTGCCCCCGGTGCCGCTCACACTGGTGAATGAATGATGACTGAATGATTGGTGGTGGTCGGAGGGGCCGTAGACACAAACTGGCAGCCACGCTTCCGTCAGTCCACCCCAGGGCAGCTATGGCTACTGATGTAGCTTACCACCACCAGGTGTGAATGAATGATGGGTTACCACTTTTCTGTCAGCGCTTTGAGTATCTAACAATAGAAAAGCGCAAAATAAATCTAATCCATTATTATTATTATTATTTTTTTTTTTTTGGAGGCTCCTATTAAAAACAATGTGAGGATATGAGGAGCCATCAACATGTGACGTCATTGTGTGTGACCTCTGGTAAAGGCAGGGCTTTTCTGTTAGCGACCGAAAGTTGCAAACTTTATTGTGGCTGTTCTCTACTAAATCTTTTCAGCAAAAATATGGCAATATCGCGAAATGATCAAGTATGAAACATAGAATGGACCTGCTATCCCCGTTTAAATAAGAAAATCTCAGTTCAGTAGGCCTTTCAAAGTTTAAAGGGGAACATTATCACAATTTCAAAAGGGTTAAAAACAATAAAAATCAGTTCCCAGTGGCTTGTTTTATTTTTCGAAGTTTTTTTCAAAATTTTACACCTCACAGAATATCCCTAAAAAAAGCTTTAAAGTTCTTGATTTTCGCTAATTGCGATGCGACTGTCCATTTCCCTGTGACGTCATACAGTGCTGCCAATGTAAACAAACAATGGCGAATAGCACAGCAAGATATAGCGACATTAGCTCGGATTCACACTCGGATTTCAGCGGCTTAAGCGATTCAACAGATTACACATGTATTGAAACAGATGGTCGGAGTATGGAGGCAGATAGCGAAAACGAAATTGAAGAAGAAATTGAAGCTATTGAGCGAATAGCTATTGACGCTATTCGGCCATAGCATGGGTGTACCTAATGAAGTGGCCCATAGCATGGCTGCCTCATTAGCATCGCCGGTAAAATGTGCGGACCAAACGATCAGGACTCTCGCATCTTGTGACATTGGAATAACTTAAATCCGTCGATTGGTAAGTGTTTGTTTCGCATTAAATGTGGGTATCTAGTTTCAAATGTACATACAGCTAGCGTAAATAGCATGTTAGCATCGATTAGCGTAGCATGTTAGCATCGATTAGCTGGCAGTCATGCCATGACCAAATATGTCTGATTAGGACATAAGTCAACAACATCAACAAAACTCACCTTTGTGATTTCGTTGACTTAATCGTTGCAAATGCATCTGCAGGTTATCCATACATCTCTGTGCCATGTCTGTCTTAGCATCGCTGGTAAAATGTGCAGACACTCCGGCACATTCAATGGGGGTCTGGCGGCAGATTTCTTGCCGGTGGTGCAACTTGAATTCCTCCCTTTTAGTGTTGTTACACCCTCCGACAACACACCGAAGAGGCATGATGTCTCCAAGGTTCCAAAAATTAGTCGAAAAAACGAAAAATAACAGAGCTGAGACCCGGTGTTTGTAATGGGTTGAAAATGAAAATGGCGGGTGTATTACCTCGGTGACGTCACGTTCTGACGTCATCGCTAAAAGACCGATAAATAGAAAGGCGTTTAATTTGCCAAAATTCACCCATTTAGAGTTCGAAATTCGGTTAAAAAAATACATGGTCTTTTTTCTGCAACATCAAGGTATATATTGACGCTTGCATAGGTTTGATGATAATGTTCCCCTTTGATAGTGTTGTTGATACACTGAGTTTCAGTCCAAAGTCATTGTGTTCTTCATAGTGTTTTTAAAATTGCACCAATTTTTTCCTCTGATTTTTCAACTAACTAAATTTTTTTGTCAAGAGGATTGTACATTTTCAGAATGTTCTATAAAAAAAAATGAAGTTGTCGTCGTTTTATTTTTTAAGTTATCATGCCATGATTTTACTTGTCCGCCCCACGTGGGAATGGTTTTTCCCCCATGACTTTGACACCCCTGGTCCATACAGTTAAAACATGTTTTGATTTCCATATTTACAATGAAATTGCGCCAATAGAGAATATCCTTGTGTTGGTAGTCTACTAGTTGTGTCTTTTTTCTTAAATCCAACACAGAGTTACACTGGCAACTGAGCCCGCAGCGCTGATCCAGACATAGATTGTCTATTGACTCGCTCCCCTTTATAAACCAGTATAAATCTCATTTTAATCGACTGCTTTTGTGGAGCTAAATTATTCACAAGCTTTCACGCTATCTGGTGTTTATATTGCACAATGTTTCAAAGATTGTATGCTGGGTATTAAAACAACTAGATTCAAGGGAAAAAAAACAAGACACAACTCAAAGGGATTGTTTGGGAACTGTTAAATCATCTCTTCCTATTGTTTACCAAGTGTCTGCAGTGTTGTATCATTCTCCAAATAGCCTGATGCCAAAAGTTTTCCAAAATACATAACTCGCTAAGTGTTTCAATGTTAACATTAAACTGGATACCATATAAAAATTGAAAATGCCTCAACACGACATCCAGTAGTTCTGAAACCATGTGAATTTAATTCATTCACTTCGATCTTAAACTGTGCTCATAAAACAACTTTCATAAGTGTCCAAGCAATGTGTTTAGTAACATTTTAACAAGTTTAACGTCCATATATTGTTACATTTTTGGGCGTAACAATAGATGATAAAATGAATTGGAGATCCGTAAAAAAAAATATATACAACATAAAGTAGCAAGAAACATGTCAATAATGAATAAAGCAAAACATCTTCTGGACCAAAAATCAATTCATATTCTTTACTGCTCACTAGTGCTACCATATCTGAGTTATTGTGTAGAAGTAGAGGGGAAAAAAACTACAAATGTGCGCTTCATTCACTAACTGTGTTAGAATAATACATAATGTTGGAAATAGAGAACATACAAACCCTTTATTTATTGAATCACAATTATTGAAATTCAACGACTTGGTGCATTTGCAAATAGCTAACATGATGTATGAAGCAAACTATAATCTCCCACCCAAGAATGTACAATTAACTAATTCTTCTCAACAAAAGAGGAGAAATATAATCGTAGAGGAACATTTAATCTAAAACATGTGTATGGTCGTACAACACTTAAAATCTTTAGCATATCTGTATGTGGAATTAAATTATGGAATGGATTAAGCAAAGAAATCAAACAAAGCACCAATATGATTCACTTTAAGAGACTGTACAAACCACAAGTGTTCACCAAGAACACAGAACAAGAATTATGATGAACATCTTGAACCCTTTTTTTTTTTATTGAGACAAAGAGTATTTTTGTATTTAATATTTCCTTGCTTACTATGGAATATTATTTGTTTATTATTTATTTATTCACTGTTCTGTTACAGAGAACAAGAAAATAGAATAAAAATGATATGGTATGAAAAGGGGTAGGATTAAATAAGTGCCTGTATCGTATACATGTTCGAAATAAACTGAAACTGAACTGAACAAATGTAAAAAGAAGTTGACTAATGTCTAAAACAATTTGAATGAAAGTTACATTTTTGCTTCTCTGGTAAACATCACACTTTTTCCTTGTTGGCATGACTGGTATTGTTTAATCGTGTCATCACAAAAAATATGAATAAAATAAAATAAAAACATATTTGAATTCTCATAAGATCTCCTGACATCATAAACTGAGTTTTTTTTTTACTTTTGAAGTATATTTGTCCAGATTATTTTGCCCAAACTCCTAAATTGTACCACTTTTTGGGCATTTCACGAAGGAAGTTCCGCTGTAATTAGGGATGTCCCGATACAATATTGACAATGGGGCCTTGAGGAATGGCTGATATTAATCCGAATAGATATCAGCTCGAGTCATACATGTTTTTATCATTTTGTAGTGTGGACATACTTGCCAACCCTCCCGATTTTTTCCGGGAGACTACCGAATTTCAGTGCCCTCCCGAAAATCTCCCGGGGCAACCATTCTCCTGAATTTCCCCCGATTTCCACACAGACAACAATATTGGGAGCGTGCCTTAAAGGCACTGCCTTTAACGTCCTCCACAACCTGTCGTCACGTCTGCTTTTCCTCCGTACACACAGTCACAAAATATTTGCGGCTTTTACAAACACACACAAGGCATTTTTGATCAACCGCCATACTGGTCACACTGAGGGTGGCCGTATTAACAACTTTAACGCTGCTACAAATATGCGCCACGCTGTGAACCCACACCAAACAAGAATGACAAACACATTTCGGGAGAACATCTGCACCGTAACACAACATAAACACAACAGAAAAAATACCTCGAATCCCTTGCAGCACTAACTCTTCCGGGACGCTACAATACACCCCTCCTTACCCCTCCCCCCCATTTCCCGAATTCAGGGGTCTCAATGTTGGCAAGTATGAGTGTGGAATGTTAAAACAAGGCATGTTGAGGTGAAATGAATCAGAGGACAATGGTAGGTATAAAAAACAATGACATGTTTAATAACTGTAAAAGACTTATGTGGTCTTTAATTAAATTGAAGTGGCATGGTAATTTGCATTTGGTGATTCCTAGTGGTCAAAATAATTAAGTTACTGCTTGACTCTAATGACGGAGTAACTTCAATAATGAAGACACGTTAGTGGATACTTTTTAATATGCTTCTGCCTCGGGGACTGTACAGTATCTGTAGGTAAGTATTCAACAACTATAATGACTTGATACTTGTTTATATTGACAGATGTTGAGTTTTAGACTGCAATATTCAATTAAAGACACCTATTATTATTTGTATGTCTCGCTTGTGTGCTACAGTATCATGTGCTTAGTCCTTGTTTAGCCTATATTTGAACCTTTTTGAACTCAGGGCCCAACCTTTCCACCACATACAGGCCAGGGGTCCACACAAATATTAACGATGAATTAAAACTCTTACTCTTGATTTTTTTTTATATTAAGTAATTATATATATAGTTATAGGATACAACTTGTCAAATGATATGAAACCATGTGTTAATCACAAAGATTATTATCAAAGCTTAGGTCGGAGTGTTTACAAAGTTAAATAATGATCAAATATCCTATTAAGAAGGGACTCATTACAAAACTGACAAAAAAAATAAATGGTGCTAAACAGTACTAAAAAAAAAAAATTCCAACTAAATTACAGATAAATAATAAATAATATCCATCCATCTATTTTCTACCGCTTGTCACTTTTGGGGTCGCGAGGGGTGCTGGAGTCTATCTCAAATGCATTCGGGTGGAAGGCGGGGTACACCCTGGACAAGTCGCCCCTCTTAGCAGGGCCAACACAGATAGACAGACAACATTCACACTCACATTCACAAACTAGGGCCAATTTAGTGTTTCCAATCAACCAATCCTCAGGTGCATGTCTTTGGGGGTAGAAGGAAGACGCTGTACCCGGAAGGAACCCAAGCAGTATATGTTACTTAAATAAACTGTCAATAAATTTAAAGGGCAAGTGAAAATACAGCTTCACCATTTTAGTCATATTTTTTCAAAATTTCCATTACTGCCACAAGTGGTGGAAAAGTCTATTACACCTGATTACTGATGGACCCTATACGGACCACGGCTGAGAAACACGAGGCGCTCGTGGCTCAAAAATGGGCCCTATGGTTAATAAACACTGGCCTGCAGCATAGCCTACCATGTTTACATTTTGTGAATGACTTCACTAAAATACAACAACAAAAATCAACCTACTGTACTTATTGGAGGATATTTGGATGTTAACTGTCCGCGCAAGTAAACACACTGCAGGACCGCTTGTATCGGAAATTATTTTGCCAGCCGATATCATGTGATGCTTTTTTATTTATTTATTTATTTTTTATTTTTTGCTAATGTCAGACATATACCAAAATCAGATCAGGACACTCACTGCAATTTGTAATTGCCTCGTCCTGCTGAAAAAGGGACGACAGTCACATTTTATGATCGTGTCTCAGTGCTGGTTTAATTTGTTGTGGAACAACACCTTTGAGTCAGGCCCTCAATCAAGTCTGACTTCTCCCATTGAGGGTATGTCCAAATCGTGTCCTGGGAATGACGTTAAAGTGCATCCGGCAGTCGAGGCTCCTCTATGTGGTCTTGGGGCACTAGGAAGTTAACCCCTTTACTACTGTTACCCCGGGTGGTCTTTGGCAAAGGCCTAGTACCTGACTACCCCCTAGCCAGGGATACGGTGAAGACCTCAACGGCGGAGCAGGCGGTAGATTTAAGATTAGGGTCCCCAGTAACCTTGGACTCCATGCCGCTGGACCCTGACCCGATTCTGTCAAGGATCGTGTGGTGACTGTCTGTGCACCAGTCTCCCCACGTTATAGGCCTACTGAAATGAGATGTTCTTATTTAAATGGGGATAGCAGGTCCATTTTATGTGTCATACTTGATCATTTCACGATATTGCCATATTTTTGCTGAAAGGATTTAGTAGAGAACATCCACGATAAAGTTCGCAACTGGAGAAAAGCCCTGCCTCTACCGGAAGTCGCAAACGATGACGTCACATGTTGATGGCTCCTCACATATTCACATTGTTTTTAACGGGAGCCTCCAACAAAAAGAGCTATTCGGACCGAGAAAACGACAATTTCCCCATTAATTTGAGCGAGGATGAAAGATTCGTGTTTGAGGATATTGATAGCGATGGACTAGAAAAAAAAAACAAAAAAAAAACGTGATTGCATTGGGATGGATTCAGATGATTTTAGACACGTTTAATAAGATAATTCTGTGAAATCCCTTATCTTTCTATTGTGTTGCTAGTGTATAAGTAAGTTTAACAGTACCTGATAGTTGGAGGTGTGTCTCCACGGGTGTGTTGACGCCAGTGTCTTAGGGAAGTCGACGGCAGCTTTATGGGCGGCACTAGCTCAGTTGATCTCCGGTAAGAAGCGACTTTTAACCACAATTTTCTCACTAAAACCTGCTGGTTGACATTTGGTTGGGATTATGCGATTAAAGCAGATGACTTTTAGCTGTGTGTGCGCAGCGCTCATATTCCTAACAGCCCGTGACGTCAAGCGTATACGTCATCATTACACGACGTTTTCAAGAAAAAACTCCCGGAAAATTTAAAATTGCAATTTAGTAAACTAAAAAGGCAGTATTGGCATGTGTTGCAATGTTAATATTTCATCATTGATATATAAACTATCAGACTGCGTGGTGGGTAGTAGTGGGTTTCAGTAGGCCTTTAAACAAAGTCACGCACAGGCATCCTCCATAAAGGGATACACCCCTACCCGGAGGATCGTCATACCCGTTCGAGTGACCGCCGATGAATGATTATGAACGGATCTGGAGTTTTTCTTTTTATACATCTTGCACACATTCATCATATGCAAGCCAGACTGAAGTCATGAGAGGAAACACACACACACCAAAAAAGCATTTCCCCATCATAAGAGGCGGGAATGGGAAGCCCATCTATCAATGTTCTGGCCATTTAGAATAAACCACCTCTGATGAAAGCAATACGGGGTGAAAGACGAAACGAGCGAAGAATAAGATAAGGAATGGTAAATGGGTTGTACTTGTATAGTGCTTTCCCACCTTCAAGGTACTCAAAGAGCTTTGACACTATTTCCACATTCACCCATTCACACAATGGTAACTGGCATGCATGGCCCTAACCACAGATATTCTCAACATTTTACAACGATAAGACAATAAATAATGACTTGGACAATTGTCTGCTCAGTCTGTAAGTAGGATGTTTTGTTGGATGGCAGCCATGTTTGTCAACCGCTCTTGCTCGAATTGTACTCACATGTGCTTGTCAGCGCCACCAAGATGTGAACCAAATGTGGTGCTGATTCAATTAAACACCAACAGGTGGATGGTACAGTGGATACTTCATAGAGCTGTGTGATTTCACTTGGAGGATTAAACTTCATAGTTTGGTAACTGTGCCACCATGTTGCAGCAAAACAGGCCCAGAGCATAATACTACCACCACCATGCTTGACAGTAGGTTTGGTGTTCCTTGGATTAAAGGCCTCACCTTTTCTCCTCCTTTTCTCCTGGGTATTGTGGCCAAACAGCTCAATTTGTGTTTTATCTGACATCACATAGACAACAGTAAGACCTTCTGGAGGAAAGTTCTGTGGTCAGATAAAACAAAATTGAGCTGTTTGGCCACAATACTCAGCAGTATGTTTGGAGGAGAAAAGATGAGGCCTTTAATACCAGGAACACCACCCCTACTGTCAAGCACGGTGGAGGTAGTATTATGCCCTGAGCCTGTTTTGCTGCCAATGGAACTGGTGTTTTACAGAGAGTAAATGGGACAATGAAAAAGGAGGATTACCTTCAAATTGTACCCTCCCGGAAACAGTTAGAGATGCTCCCTGAGTAGAAGCATTTAAGTCCCATCTTAAAACTCATTTGTATGCTCTAGCCTTTAAATAGACCCCCCCTTTTAGACCAGTTGATCTGCCGTTTCTTTTCTTTTCTGCTCTGCCCCCCTCACCCTCGTGGAGGGGGGTGTGGGGGGTGGGGTCTCAGCTTCGGTGGTCACGGATGAAGTGCTCGCCTGTGAATCTGTTGGGGAGATCTCTGCACTGCTGACCTGTCTCTGCTTGGAATGGTCCACTGCTGGCCCCACTATGGACTGGACTGTCACTAATATGTTAGATCCACTATGGACTGGACTTTCACAATATTATGCTAGATCCACTCGCCGTCCATTGCACCGGTCGCCCTAGAGGAGGGGGGGGGGGGGGGGGTTCCTCTCCAAAGTTTCTAATTGTCATCCCACTGGGTTATGTTTTTCCTTGCCCTGATTTGGGATCTGAACCGAGGATGACGTTGTGGCTTGTGGAGCCCTTTGAGACACTTCTGATTTAGGGCTATATAAATAAACATTGATTGATTGACATTGAAATTATTCAGGACAACTTAAAATCATCACACCGGACGTTGGGTCTTGGGCGCAGTTGGGTGTTCCAACAGGACAATGACCCCCCAAAACACATGCTTTAATGTCTTTAATGTCCTATGTGTTCTTTGATGTTTGATGTTTCCCTCTTACACACAGTCATGTAAGAGGGATGTGTACTATGGCTATGAGTTGTTGTTTTTTTCCCTTGGCCTCAGTCTGCACCCCCTCTCCAGGGCCCAGGCTAAGACCGATTTTTTTATTTTATTTTAATCTTATATTTTTTTCTCCCACCCCCCCTGTTTACCTGTATCTCACATTTTTTGTAAGGGGCGCTGGAAACCGGCAGACCCGTCAGCGATTCTGTTCTGTCTCCCTGTAATGTTTGTCTGATCTTGAATGGGATTGTGCTGAAAATTTTAATTTTCCTAACTCTCCTGACGGAATAAATAAAGTACTATCTAATCTAATCCATCTAATGTCAAAAGTGGTAAAGGAATCACTATATCGGACTAGAATGAAGTTTTTACAATGTCCTTCCCAAAGTCCTGACTCAAACGTGTGAACAATGCTGAAGAAACAAGTCCATGTCAGAAAACCAACAAATTTAGCTGAACTGCACCAATTTTGTCAAGAGGAGTGGTCACAAATTCAACCGGAAGCTTGCCAGAAGCTTGTGGATTTTCTTAACACTTAATTTCGGCCAAACACATGTAGAATATGCTTTAAAAAAAGGGCTATATATATATAAAAAAAACATTTAAAAATAACATGACAATTGGTGGCGACTTGTCCAGGGTGAACCCCCGCTTTCCGCCTGAATGCATCTGAGATAGGCTCCAGCATCCCCCGCGACCTAAAAAAGGGACAAGCGGTACAAAAAGGATGGATAGATGGATGTATTATGGTGAAACCGGAAGGGTTGAAGCGCAATGTAATGAGGGACGACTGTACCTTCACCGAAGCCAAAGATTGTAGTGATGCAGTGCAGTTTGACAAATACTCTATATCCGGGCCTAATGTGTCTTCCTCTTTCCAAAAACAGATGAAGAAAGAGACCTCAGAAATTTAAATGTCTAACCCTTCTATTTCAAAGCCCCCAGATGTTAGCTATAACATTGTCAATATGAAAAAGGATTTCAAAGGACTTTTGTCTTAAACCCCACTGCAAAGACGGTCTAATTATTCCCCGCTTTCTGACAATTTTGAAGCTACCCAACAGCCATCTTCCTCGTTCATGCCTTCTCCCACAGGTGCCTCGCTCTATCTTGTATCGACGCAGATGTACATGAGAGGCTGCGACTGACAAGGTAACAGGTCGTCGACAGCCTCGCGCTTGAAAATGAATTACCATATGTAAAGAACTGAGGTGGCGAGGTCGCTCTTTTTGTCTCCAGGATGAAGCAGGTGGGCATCGGGGGGTAAGATAAGTGTGAGCACACACACACACACACATACAAACACAAACTAGTCCCAGAAACAATATAGAGCAGTAGTGTGATAGTGCCAAGGTTTTAGTACAGTGCAGATCTGTGAAAAAAGGGACTGATTACCACTGAGAGAATGGCCCAACAGGTTTTCTCATCAGGATTGGTTTTCAAACTGAAGTAATAGTGCCACTCTAATTCTTGCTGTCAATTTAAATGGCCCCCTTCTTTCTGTAAAATACCCGTAGGTGGTCCGTTTTAATGCCTAAATCAAATGGTTTGTCTTTGTATATTCAGTCATGTCACCTGACACCAAATTGGTCTGAAAGGGGGAACGAATACATACGTTTTAACACTGGGCAGTAGGGTTGTCCCGATACCAATAATTTGGTAATGGTACCAAAATGTATTATCGATACTTTTCCAAGTTAAGGAAAATACAAAAAATGTCTATATTGGCTTTATTTTAACAGACAATCTTACAATACAATTAACATATTGTGGAGAGGCGGACCCGGCAGTCTGACAGCGAGGCAGGGCACACCATAGCCTAGCCCAAGATGGCGGCGAGGAGGCGTGGCCGGCAGTCCGACAGCGAGGCAGGGCACGCCGGAGCCGGGCCCAAAATGGCAGCGAGGAGGCGTGGACGGCGACCGACGCTGCAATCGAGATCAGGTGCATAGGTCGCACACCTGGGGGCAATTGAAAAATCTTCTCGCACCGTATAGAAGGGCGACAGCCGTGAATGTCAGAGGGAGAGGCGGAGAGACGAGAAGGAGCCAAAGGGAAAAATAAAGAAGTCCAAACATGCCACCGCTATGTCCTTCCTTGACGGTCCTTGGAACCCGCACGACGGCTTGAGAAGTCTGTCATACATATGTTTCCTTTTTCCCTCAAATAATTTTAGAAGGTTGAACTATAAATGAAAGGGCACACATTGGACTTTTTGTTGGAAAAGTTACAATTTTCTATATCAAGGATTATATTACACCGGGGGTCAGTAACCCGCCGCTACAAAGCCGAATATGGTTCTGTAGCGCCGCCCTAGTGGCTCCCTGGACCTCGTTCAGAGATATGTGAAAATAGAAAAAGATGAAAGAAAAAAAACAAGTTTTTTGTTTTAATATATTTTCTATAGGAGAACAAACAAGACACAAACGCTTTTTTAAAACTTGGACACACACTATAACTTTGGCCATTCTCCAGAAGTGATCTCATCCTGTGAAAAGACTCCATTTTATTAATGATTTCCAATGTTGTAAAAATGGCTAGAATAAAAATTAAAATGCAGCATTTCTGTCAACGAAGATTTGCCTCAGCCTTTGGTAGTAGGCTAATATAGCTAATATAGACACTTCCATCAAGTGTTGCCTTCATTGTAACACACTTTTAATGTTTTTGCGGCTCCAGGCAGATTTTTTCTTTTGTATTTTTGGTCCAATATGGCTCTATCAATATTTTGGGTTGCCGACCCCTGGATTAGACCATAATCCAAAACTTCTTTGACATTATATGAAATGCTTCATGATTCATGGTTGCCACTCCACTCCAAACAACAATTATCAGTAAGTACTAAAACCAACACTATGGATAAATGTACACAGATAAACCATGTAGCTACAAACATCTGTCGAAGATACAAAACAATTGTAGGAATTTGTTACAAAAATCAGTCATTTCACTTGCATTAATTGACGTTACAAGGGCAGTCTTAACTCCGCTAATATTTGGCATCAATCCAAGCAGCTGTGTGAGCATCGAACTATCTACATGTGCATATCAGGGGAGCTAATATACATGAGAGTAGTATATATATATATATATATATATATATATATATATATATATATATATATATATATATATATATATATATATTTATGTATGTACATACACATATATATACATACATATATATATACACAACACATACATGTGTTATTTTATTTTATTTATTTTTTATATATATTTTTTTACAATTGTTTTTAACATGTCTGTGCAGCACTTTGGAAACGTTATTGTTGTTTAAATGTGCTATATAAATAAAGTGGATTGGATTGGATATATATATATACATACATATATGTACGTATATACATACAAACACATACACTCATATACAGACATACATATATACATATATACAGTACATATATATTTATATATACATACATATATATACATATATATACATACATACATATATATATATATATACATACATATACATACATATATATGTATGTATATATATATATATATATGTATGTATATATATACGTATATATGTATATAAACATACACACATGTATCTATACATATATATATATGTATATATAATATATATATACATATATATATATATATATACCAAGAAAATGTGAAAGTTCAACTACCTTGTCTACTTCCGTGACGACCTCTTGAAAGCTTTGTAACCAATCGGAAATATCAAGCAGCTGAAAGTCAAACATGGATAAGTTTTGTATTTTTCCCAAACATTCTATTGTTCCTATCAAGATGATGCTTACCTCACTAACATCCCACTTTTTGACCCAAAAGTTAGATAATATTTCAATATCTATAATCTTAAAACATATTTAATGCCAAATGCATCAATTTTCTGTGGGTGTTTTTTGTCTAAACCAATTTACACCCTGTGTAATAAATAAGTGGGTAAACGGAGCTAATTGAGCAATGTATTTTGATTAAATCAGGCTCATGTTGACAGGGTATGTCCTATCTGCCCACTTAGGCCATAGACCATCTGGCAGACAAATTCCAACTTTCCCCCAAATTGGGCACCAAGGTAAAAAAAAATGGAAATTATGTCACTTGACACAACATTTGTAGTAAATCCAGTTATATTTTTAAAGCTTAAGTACTCCACTGTGAAATGGCAGTATTTCTGTACAACAACAAAACAAATTACTACAAAAGCAGCATTATAAAAAACTAATTCATACATTGTTTTAATTCAAACCTGGGCACAGTATTGAGAAAATAGACAAAATACATATTGGAAAGGGAAAACAATGGTGGGGCACTGCACCGACTGACCTTTAAGTGTGTGTGTGAGTGTGTGTGTGTGTGTGTGTGTGTGTGTGTGTGTGTGTGTGTGTGTGTGTGTGTGTGCGTGCGTGCGTGCGTGCGTGCGTGCGTGCGTGCGTGCGTGCGTGCGTGCGTGCGTGCGTGCGTGCGTGCGTGCGTGCGTGCGTGCGTGTGTGTGTGTGTGTAAACAATTAGTTTGTACAGGGTTTCTACATGTTTCAGCAAATCTAATTATTAATGCCTTCTTTAATGCCACTTAAACAAATGTAATGTCCATGTCCTACTGCAAATACTTATTATATATACAGTTAAAAGCTCTAAGGCAAAATTGTAAGCATTGCAAGCAATATGATGATCTTGAATAGTGGAAAAATTAACTGTTTCTCTCTAGTAAATTTGAAATGGCTCACGGTACTTTTTAATCTAATAATGTATTTTTCTGTAGTGGTAGCAGCAGCTGCCAGTTGTGGTGACGTCGTGGCTACAGCAGACGTTGCTATGTTGGTCATGCTAAAGACATTTTGGCACTGTTAACTGCCTTTTACTTCTAAAGGCCTTAGTGGCCACATGCGTGGACAGCACCTTTTAGCTCTCATTTCCAAAATTGTGTACATTACTGAATTGGGGTCTTATGGCCACTTATGTGGACACTTATATTGCCATCTGGTGGTGTCAGAAGAGTACAATGGAATTTGGGAAAAAAAAAGTGTAAAAATAAAAATTAGCATGTCACGACACATGAAGTACACATTGGTTATATGGACAAAGTACATCATATCAAAAGATTATTTTTAGTTTTAATTCTAATTAGGGTCTAATAAGCCCAAATAGCAGAGATACGTTTAAAAAATACATGTAAACAAACAGCTTGGGCCTTAAGAGGTTAATTGTCAACTTGTCATTAGCTAATAGCATGTGAGATTTCATTGCATTAAAAGTTTTAATGCTTTTTAATGTCAATGCCCTTTTTGTGCAAAATCGATTTAATGACTTTTAGTGCTTTTTAGTGACCCACGGGAAGCTTGTGTAAATACAGTGGCACCTCTGCTTACAGGTTTTTTGGGGGATATGGGCTATCGCTCAGACTACTAGTTACACGGCAAATTATATGCCACTTCTCAATATTTTACATTTCATTTCGAGAAATTTCCCAAGTTTTAAGAACTATTTACATATTTTTAGTCATTAACTTTACATCATTACTGGTAGGAGACCACGGGGAAGACCCAGGACACGTTGGGAAGACTATGTCTCCCGACTGACCTGGGAATGCCTCAAAATCCCCCGAGAGATGCTGGACGAAGTGGTTGGGGAGAGGTAAGTCTGGGCTTCCCTGCTTAGGCTGCTGCCCCCGCAACCCGACCTCGGATAAGCGGAAGAAGATGGGTGGATGGACTTCACATCATAATCTTAATTTTAGCATTAAAAATTATATTTGATATTATATTTTCTCTATTTTAGTTTAAAATTGAGAAAATAACTATTCAAATACGATGTTATGGTTTTCTCCACATATAAAATTGTGTTAAAAGTTTCTCCATTGTACCGATGATGCCTAAGTTAAGTATTGCACATTTAATAATGCTTCTTTTCAGAATAGAATACTAACTTCCTTCTTAAAGGTGTAGGATGTCTTATAAATATAAAGTAAAATAAACTTGCGGCAGGGACAAATTATTTCACTAGTTTTTAGCATTTTTTTCCTCTAAAATCTAGTCATTTTATCTAGTATTTTGTAAGCTCTTCTTTGCAGTGTATGCTTTAGGTTAAATGCCACCCCACGGTGTCTAATGCTTAAACCAAAAATAAACAAAAGGATAGTGCCCCTTAGAAAAGGCATTAAAGCTTAGGGAAGGCTATGCAGAACAAAACAAAAACTGAACTGGCTACACAGTAAACAAAAACAGAATGCTGGACGACAGCAAGACTTACTGTGGAGCAAAGACAGCGTTCACAAAGTACATCCAAAAATGACATGACAATCAACAATGTTCCCGCAAAAAAGGATAAAAACAACTGAAATATTCTTGATTGCGTAAACAAAGTAGATGCAGGAAATATCGCCCAAAGGAAGACATGAAACGGCTACAGGAAAATACCAAAAAAAAGAGAAAAAGCTACTTAAATAGGAGCACAAGACAAGAACTAAAACACTAAACACAGGAAAACAGCAAAAAAACTCAAAACAAGTTAGGGCGTGATGTGACAGGTGGTGACAGTACACCTACTTTGAGACAAGAGCTATATTGATGCATGCTTGGTTATGGTTTAAAGTCATATCCAACAATCGCGACAACGACTTTTTACTGTCAACTGAGTTTCGTTTTTTAATGATTTCTGCTGGTGGTGTGCCTCCGCATTTTTTCCAACACAAAAAATGCGCCTTGGCTCAAAAAAGTTTGAAAAACACTGCCGTAGAAGTCCACTCTCCAAGGTAAACGCTGGACTATTAGAGTACTTCATAAACTACTATAGTTGTTTGAAGTACTTTGTCCATTGTTTTGTAATGTTTTTCATACAATATTCAGTATCTGAAAGTTTGTTTTTCTCATTAAAAAGCATGTTACGTAGTATAATTGTTAGGGTTTTTTTGATTGGTCATGCAAAGAATAAGGGTTTTATAATTCAATGCAATGGGAATGTTGATTTGGAGTGTTTTGGGTTACAGAACCAATTAAACTCATAAGCCGGGATACTAGTGTACTGCAGAAAACAAGAGGGAAAAACACAAGGTGGGGAAATTAGGGTGGCGTGTAATTAAAAGTGTGAAACAACAACTTTCAGAGAACTTTCTGGAAGAGGTTCAGTTTCATAACAAGTCAATCCTGGAATACATGTGTTTAACAAAGCCGCTTAGATTGCCGCAAAAAAGTCGTGTTCAGGCTAATTGGTTTGCATGTTTTTGATGAATGGCAGAGAGGATCCAGGAAGGTTGTTTTCATGGCACTAATAGGGCTTTCAGCAAGATCATTACCTCGCAAAAAAAAGGGGAAAACTCTGTCTCTACTTTTCCATTTATTCCTTTCAAAATAATCGGCAAAAAAACAAAAAAAAACAACACATCTGCAGCGGGGGTAAAATTACATGTTTGCTCGCTTTCCGCTGCCGTCATCTCACCCTGTCTCGCACACAGGAAGCAGAAGCTTGGAAGACAAAGCAACATGTAAGAGGCTCGTGGACATCTCAAATGCACTCAGCGAGGACATTAATAAAAATAATTAACACAGGAGATGGGTGGGGAGGGTATGGGAGAAGCATGGCAGATGTAATTTCTGTTATTCAATTTGTCAGAGAGTCAAGCAGGAAACCCACCGATCATTCTGTTAGTGCCTGCAGCAGGCCTCGCTATCGTGGGAGGACATGCAAAAACACAAAGAGGGCCTCACTGGAGGGCCAGAGGGGTCATTAGCGAAGGAAGAAGATCAGGTATCGACGATTTATCTCGCTGGAAAAGGATTAGAGACAGAAGGAGAAAAAGGAGCGCGCTGCGGCTTTAATGTACTTTAGGAACATGGGAGTCATTCATCAAAGCACACGAGACGCACGCCCACACTGCGGGAGGTTGAGGTTCATGGAGGCCAAGTGATTATTGCCATTGTAACTCACACACATCACTGAAATGCAGAGTCATCACACTGGCAAGAACATGTAGACATGTCCACAACATTTAGGACACGACCAGCACAACCCTGTGGGACAAGCACTCTATACCAGACCTAGGCAAATTGAGCTTGAGCTTTTCAATCTGGCCCGCTGGACATTGCCAAATAATTTTTTTTAGATCTTTAAGATGGAAACTGGAGCTGCCATTATGATATGCAGTCATGTTTTCTAATGACCGTGAGTCTTCAACTATACAAAGTATTTCAATGGTTGGAATCTGCTCTTATGGATGATATACCAGTTACTATGGTCATTTAATGAGTTACTATGGTAATCTAACAAGTTACTATGGTCATCTAATGAGTTACTATGGTAATCTAACGAGTTACTATGGTCATCTAATGAGTTACTATGGTCATCTAATGAGTTACTATGGTAATCTAATGAGTTACTATGGTAATCTAACAAGTTACTATGGTCATCTAATGAGTTCCTATGGTCATCTAATGAGTTACTATGGTAATCTAATGAGTTACTATGGTAATCTAATGGGTTACTATGGTCATGTAATGAGTTACTATGGTAATCTAACGAGTTACTATGGTAATTTGATGAGTTACTATGGTCATCTAATGAGTTACTATGGTAATCTAATGAGCTACTATGGTCATCTAATGAGTTACTATGGTAATCTAATGAGTTACTATGGTGATCTAATGAGTTACTATGGTCATCTAATGAGTTACTATGGTCATCTAATGAGTTACTATGGTCATCTAATGAGTTACTATGGTAATATAACGAGTTACTTTGGTAATCTAATGAGTTACTATGGTCATCTAATGAGTTACTATGGTCATCTAATGAGTTACTATGGTCATCTATTGAGTTACTATGGTCATCTAATGAGTTACTATGGTCATCTAATGAGTTACTATGGTAATATAACGAGTTACTTTGGTAATCTAATGAGTTACTATGGTCATCTAATGAGTTACTATGGTCATCTAATGAGTTACTATGGTCATCTAATGAGTTACTATGGTCATCTAATGAGTTACTATGGTCATCTAATGAGTTACTTTGGTAATCTAATGAGTTACTATGGTCATCTAATGAGTTAATATGGTAATGTAATGAGCTACTATGGTCATTTAATTACTATGGTCATCTACGTTAGTGGTTCTCAAATGGGGGTAAGCATACCCCTCGGGGTACTTGAAGGTATGCCAAGAGGTATGTGAGATTGTTTTAAAAATAGTCCAAAAAAAACAAAAATTCAAAAAAAATTTATAAATATATTAATTGAATAATACTTCAACAAAATATGAATGTAAGTTCATAAACGGTGAAAAAAAACAAAAACAAAAAATGCAACATTCAGTGTTGACAGCTAGATTTTTTGTGGGCATGTTCCATAAATATTGATGTTAAAGATTTTTTTTTTGTGAAGAAATGTTTAGAATTAATTTCATGAATCCAGATGGATCTCTATTACAATCCCCAAAGAGGGCACTTTAAGTTGATGATTACTTCTATGTGTAGAAATCTTTATTTATAATTGAATCACTTGTGTATTTTTCAACAAGTTTTTAGTTATTTGTATATCTTTTTTTCCAAATGGTTCAACAAATGAGCAATATTTTGCACTGGTATACAATTTAATAAATCAGAAACTGATGACATAGTGCTGTATTTTACTTCTTTATCTCTTTTTTTCCAACCAAAAATGTGTTGTTCTGATTAGGGGGTACTTGAATTAAAAAAATGTTCACAGGGGGTACATCACTGAAAAAAGGTTGAGAACCACTGTTCTACGTGACAGCAGCTCAGACTAGGCACCAAGCAATGTGGGCGGGAAGCGTTTCCACAGATGCGGAAGGAGATTTTCCCAACAAACTTCTAAAGCTTAGTGATGTATAGAATGGAACAGAATAGAATACAATAGAAAGTACTTTTTTGATCCTTGGGGGAATTTTAGCAAATATCAGATGAATCAGATTGTAGGTTGGGTTTATTTTGTGCCCTTAGCGTTCATATTTCACTGTTTGTTGCATTTTTGTTGCGTTTCACTCAATTGTAAAATATGTCGACCGACATATATTTGACGTTCATATTTTGTCAATATTCAGTGTTTTATCGTTTGTCTCATGAGTGAAATGGAAAGTGACAGGGATATCAGCAATTACTATAAGGTTCTATTTAATTATATTTATATCTATTTTCACGGAAAAAAAAAAACAATTGTGAAGCTATTTAAACTTGATTTCATGTTAAAGTGTCTTGGGTGATTGCTTTGATATAGAAATAAAGACAACTGCACTTAAAGTTGTAAACTGCAATAAGGAGTAAGAGCACCACAAAGGAGAGTCGACACTATCCGCATTAAACTTTTCAATCATAATTTTACTGTTTGCGAGCCTCACGTGGGCCAAGCTGTAAAAATAAAATGAGCCCTGAATCATGGTAGTGTCGGCGGGTAATAACGGTTACGGTAATGATGTTGGAGGCCGGCGGCAACAAAGGGAATGGAAATATCACCTACCGTGATCGGTGATTTTACAGGAGACCAGATACAGCTCCTTGAGGCTCCGCCCCTCCTTGGCGATGATTTCCACACACCTACAGCGGAGCACAGACACACACAAAAAAAAAGTTTTAAGCTTTTGTGCCCGAGGCGTCCACAGTCTGTGCGTTATTCCCTATTTTCTTGTGCCTGGGGGCACATCTGACTGCGGTGGAAACAAAACAACATGGGATTATTCTGCAGTAGAGGTTAAACAGAACAGCTGCAGGGTCACATCTCTTCACGTGGTTAACATGCACATTCATTATTAAAAACCTGATCTGATTAAATAAGAACTGGACTGTATGTGCATTTTTTTTCTTCTTCAACTCTTTGAAGTGTGTTCAATCTGCATTCAGCACACTGCCTGAGACCAGAGGATCAGCGATATGTGTGTGCGCCTGTGTACGCATGAATGTGTGTGTGTGTGTGTGTGTGTGTGTGTGTGTGTGTGTGTGTGTGTGTGTGTGTGTGTGTGTGTGTGTGTGTGTGAAAAGAAATGAAAGTATACACTCGGGAGGGCCATGGGGAAGATCAGAGTATGTGTAACAAGTGATTCTCTTTAAATGCCTCTAATGAGAAGTGTGTGTGCTACAACCGGATTTTGATCAACACATTTGACCTATTAACCTTCAGCAGGAAACGTTTTGATCATTATTCGGGTCGTCCATCATGAATATGTAAGGGAAGAGATGAGGGGAAAGCACACGTTTACACATTTACATTAACATGGATGATGGGGACACACAGACACACACACACACTTGAAAAGTCTCTGAGTATTTGTTAGGGGTGTAACGGTACGTAATAATCACAGGTTGGCGAGCACCTTGGGGTGGGCAGGTCGACCCAAATGGCGATAGTATCAATACCAAAGGGTAGTAATGTGTCATATTAAAACTAGTACAATACAATAGAATAGAATAGAATAGAATGCATTTTATTGTCACTATACACAGCTACAATGAGATTAAACGCAACTCCAGTATCAAATCAGTCTACAAATATGCAAAACATAGGAAGGAAAGAAAAAGAAAAATAGTTCAAAATGAGGCAAGGTGCACAGTCCAGTCCTGAGAACGAATGTTCTGAATTTGTTGTTTAACTATGATGCTATATACATATATACAGAAACATTCAGACTTTGGGTGTAAAGTAAGGCTGAGTGATATGGCCTTTTTTTAATTATCTCCATATTTTTAGGCCAGGTCGCGATACACCATATATATCTCTATATTTTGCCTTAGTCTTGAATGAACACTTGGTGCATATAATCACAGAAGCATGATGATTCTATGTGTCTACATCAAAACATTCTTGTTCATACTGCATTAATATATGCTCATTTTAAACTTTCATGCAGAGAGGGAAATCACAACTAAGTCAATTGACCAAAAACTGTATTTATTAAACAGTTATTAAGCAGTGGCACAAACATTCATGTCATTTCAAAACAGAAAGTGCAAGATTGTCAGAGACATTTTAAAACAAGCAATTAGTGCACTTTTGTGCATGATGTCACTAAGATGACTTATCAAAACAATACATTAAAGTGCACTTTTTGTACAGAATGTCACTACAAAAGTTTAAAACAAATAAAGTGCACTTTTGTGCGTGATGTCACACAATATATTTCAATAACTGTACAAAAAAAATGAGCTGCTTAATAGGTTCAAAGCTGTTAAATTGTGCACCGTCATATCTGCTTTAGTTCACTGGGCAGCATCTTTTTACTTCAATTTTTCTATTACATTCCAGTTGGAATGGTCCAGGGAGTCTTTTTCATGCTACCAGGCTATCCTTTCACTACTTTCTCCTTTATTTTCTGTCTTCCTACTGCTTCCTGTTTAGTTTGGTCCATTTCCTTTTTCCAGCTACAGCTGTATTCATGTGTGGTGTGCTGGTATTTACTTAGTCTCAGTCCTCACTAATGGTATCAGGAGAATCATCAATCTATTGCATTCATTTGAGTGACTACCAGAGCAACAGGTGGAACTAAACCCCATCAATGCGATATTATTTTTTTAATCAACTGCTTGACAGATGTTTCATAATACCTTTTGGAAATAATGATTCAAACACAATTGTGTTAGTATTGTGCCTATGATGTACATTTTGTATTCAGTTCAAGAATATGTATTCTGCTTATTATAAAACATCTGAATTTTGAATTATATTTTTTATCTAGTGCTTTTCTCTAGTGACTCTAAGCCCTTTTACATAGTGAAACATTTAAACCAGTGTGGATGGCACTGGCAGCAGGTGGGTAACGCGTCTTGCCCAAGGACATGACGGCAGTGACTAGGATGGCGGAAGCGGGGATCAAACCTGGAACCTTCAAGTTGCAATACTGCCCATCTATTTTAGAACCACAGATGGAAATTAGCCTTTGCCTAGAATTTTGTATATTTACATTTCAACAAGTTGCTTCTATATTGAAGGAGAGTCTTGAGCCATTTTGAGAGATTATGAGAAATCCAGTCACGTGATACGTGAAGTAGAGGTGGAAAACACCAACCAACTTTAACACTGTTACAAATGTGCGCCACACTGTGAACCAACACCAAACAAGAATGATTTACACATTTTGGGAGAACATCCGCACCGTAACACAACAGAACAAATACCCAAAACCCCTTGCAGCACTAACTCTTCTGGGACACTACAGTATACACCCCTCGCTACCCCCCCCCCCCCAACCACCTCCACCCCACCCACCTCAACGTCCTCATGCTTTCTCAGGGAGAGCATGTCCCAAATTCCAAGCTGCTGTTTTAAGGTATGTTAAAAAAATAATGCACTTTGTAACTTCAATAATATAAAAATGGCAGCGCTATGTTGGCATTTTTTTGAGTTGATTTATTTTGGAAAACCTTGTTACATTGTTTAATGCATCCAGCGGGGCATCACAACAAAATTAGGCATAATAATGTGTTAATTCCACAACTGTATATATTGGTATTGGTTGATATCGGAATTGGTAATTTAGAGTTGGACAATATCGGAAATCGGCAAAAAAGCCATTATCGGACCTCTCTACACTTAAGCATATAAAGTGAACTTGTTTTTCTATTCTACTAGTGACTTAACATGCACTGTCCAGGTCCAAATAAAATCATTTCAATATTTAAACTCAATGAAACTTCTCACAAAAATGCATTTATGTGAACATTTTGGGGGCTTTGCTGACGTCCATTTAAATTACTAAACTAGTGATTAACTTTGATTAATTGTGATGAATAAAAGTCTATTCTATCCAATCATATTAAAGTAAAGTTAAGTACCAATAATTGTCACACACACACTATGTGTGGCAAAATTATTCTCTGCATTTGATCCATCCCCTTGTTCACCCCCAGGGAGGTGAGGGGAGCGGTGGCTGCGCACAAGAATCATTTTCTGTGATTTAACCCCAAATTTCAACCCTTGATTTTGAGTGCCAAGCAGGGAGGTAATGAGTCCTATTCTTATAGTCCAGGGGTAGGGAAACTATGGCTCTAGAGCCAGATGTGGCTCTTTTGATGACTGCATCTGGCTCTCGGATAAATCTGAGCTGACACTGCTTAACACGATAAGTATTGACTAATTCCACTTGTAATCAAAATGTTAAAAATAACGTTCAAAATATTAAACATGGTCATGCATTTGAATCCATCCATCCTTTTTTTCTACCGCACTTGTTCAAGAAATTGCATGATTTATTTATTATTGGTTTTTTTAGGGATTGCCCTACTGGGGGTTCTTCTGACCACCAAGCACCGACATGAAAGCCTATTCCAGGGTTACGATATTTTTTTATTTTTCAACAAGTCTCTCAGTTGCTTTCCAGCAATTGTCTTTTTCTCTTTCGTTCTCGCTCGCGGTCTGGCTTCAGCTCCAACCCTGTCTCTCCTCCCGGCGGCTGCTTATAACAGAGCGACAGGTGATTAGATAACAAGGCCCAAGTGGGCCATCTACGCACCTGTCGCTGATTTCGAGGCCGGTCCTGGCACACCCCGCTTCGCTGCAGGCCCGCAGGCAACGCCCCTCCACAGTTAGCTTCAGAATATCAACGTTATTACAAAGAATACGAGACCTATTATACTCTAGTAATGTTAGTCTTACTTAAAAATGCACGCGTTTAGTTATGTTCAGTGTTGAAAAGAATATTATATGGCTCTTACGGAAATACATTTTAAAATATTTGGATTCTTGGCTCTCTCAGCCAAAAAGGTTCCCGACCCCTGTTATAGTCGTTGGTATGACTCGGCCGGTGTTTGCACTCACAACCTACTGATCTCAGGGCGGACACTCAAACCATTAATTACATGAGTTAACGCAATGTTTGTTTACGGACCTAATCATCCATCCATTTTCTACTGATCCCAATCAATGAAAATCCCTGTGTGGATAACCAGGATTTGAAAGAAATTGACATTGCTGTTTTTAATGCCGACACACTCAGTTTGGACGTGGTCTTAAAAGAGATAAAATACCGGACATGCAGGAGTCAAAGTTACGAGGTTCCAAATTCCCTCAAAATACCACGTCTCTATGGAGACAACCACATTGGAGCTGCTAATGAATAAATACACGAGAGAAAGAGCCACCTGACAGAGGGCTAAAAAGAAAGAAGCGAATCCGGGATGCAGAGACGGAGGCCGAGCCACAGTTGCATCCAGTGGGAGCTTGTTACTCCACGCCCCGGGTCCCGGGAGTCACCGCGAAAGCAATTAGATCAGACATCAGTGACAGAGGTGAGGGAGATGGAAAGACAGCACAGTGGGAAGGAGAGCAAGTAGGCATCTCCACGCTGTGACTGAAGCAACAGGGGAGGAAGATGAATACAAGAGTAAAAAGGCCATTAAAAAGGCCACTGTTAGGTGGAATGAAATCGAGAGAAAGCAGCACTGAGGGGTCGGCATAAAGAAGAAGGTGCTGGATGAGAAGATGCGGGGTCAAGCAACATGAAAGACCAGCGAGATGCAACAGGCTGCATCCCGCTTCGACACTACCCATAATTCCCTCAGAGCTCAGCTGACATGAATTAGTGATCCGCCGGCTCTCAATAATCTACTGAGGATATGAGAAAAACCAGCGATACCACCTCAGGAGGAGAATGGAGACAGGTAGGGCAGATGATGAATGAGTCTTGGTTCTGTTTGAGGTTTCTTCCTTCTCGAGGGGGTTTTTCCTTGCCTCCGTCACCAAAGTGTGATAATTTCTGATCTAAATTGGTTAAGTTCTGATAAAGCTACTTTCAGGACAAAACCCAGGTTGGTCTATTAAGGGGATACAATTGTTTACGCCCTAAGTGTCAAAGTCAATGAATTATCTATGGCCCCCTGGATGATATTTGATTAGTAATAGAACCGGCCCGCAGGCAACAGCCACGTGCTGCTGTTTTGCACGCACCAGTACTCCGTCAGTGTTAGTGCTAGGGAATTTCAAAATGGGACGAATAGACATGTGCATTTTCGACCTTAAAATAATAATCCTCTAAAGCAGACCTGGGCATTCTGCACTGGCTTCCTGTGCACTTAAGATGTGACTTTAAGGTTTTACTACTTACGTATAAAATACTACACAGTCTGGCTCCATCCTATCTTGCCGATTGTATTGTACCATATGTCCCGGCAAGAAATTTGCATTCAAAAGACTCCGGCTTATTAGTGATTCCTAAAGCCCAAAAAAAGTCTGCAGGCTATAGAGCGTTTTCCGTTCGGGCTCCAGTACTCTGGAATGCCCTCCCGGTAACAGTTCGAGATGCTACCTCAGTAAAAGCATTTAAGTCTCACCTTAAAACTCAATTGTATACTCTAGCCTTTAAATAGACCTCCTTTTTAGACCAGTTGATCTGCCGCTTCTTTTCTTTTTTCTCCTATGTCCCCCCCTCCCTTATGGAGGGGGTCCGGTCCGATGACCATGGATGAAGTACTGGCTGTCCAAAGTCGAGACCCAGGATGGACCGCTCGCCTGTGTATCGGTTGGGGACATCTCTACACTGCTGATCCAACTCCGCTTGGGATGGTTTCCTGTGGACGGGACTCTCGCTGCTGTCTTGGATCCGCTTTGAACGGAACTCTCGCGGCTGTGTTGGAGCCACTATGGATTGAACTTTCACAGTATCATGTTAGACCCGCTCAACATCCATTGCTTTCGGTCCCCTAGGGGGGGGGGGGGGGGTTTGCCCACATTTGAGGTCCTCTCCAAGGTTTCTCATAGTCAGCATTGTCACTGGCGTCCCACTGGGTGTGAGTTCTCCATGCCCACTGGGTGTGAGTTTTCCTTGCACTTTTGTGGGTTCTTCCGAGGATGTCGTAGTCGTGGTGTTTTGTGCAGTCCTTTGAGACATTTGTGATTTAGGGCTATATAAATAAACATTGATTGATTGATTGATTGATTGATTCTGCGGCCCGTTGTGCCTACCTGTCCGGCCCGTGTGAGGCCAATCATAAATTACAAAATACATTTTAAAAAGTATCTATGTCAAGTGTGCAACACAACGGTGCTGCTTTTGTTTTGAAAAGCGTTATTTGTATTACTTCCGTGTGGACGTATGCTCATGTGCGATTGTGAGTGAATGTGAACAGCGGCAATCACAAATGACAAAATACATTTAAAAAAAACCTCTATGTTGTGCGTGCAACACAACTGTGCTGCTTTTATTTTGAAAAGTGTTAATTATGGGCGTATGTCCGTGCATATCCTGTGAGTGAAGGTGCACAGGGACAAGTGATGCCCGGTTACGCCCGACGAGACGCTAAAAAGAGAAAAGTTGATGACGAATGCAGTGTTTTCAAAAAGACATGGACTGCCAAGTATTTCTTTACAGAAATTAAAAGTAAAGCTGTGTGCTTAATTTGTGGTACACAGGTTGCTGTGTTTAAAGGGGAACATTATCACCAGACCTATGTAAGCGTCAATATATACCTTGATGGTGCAGAAAAAAGACCATCTATTTTTTTAACCGATTTCCGAACTCTAAATGGGTGAATTTTGGCGAATTAAACGCCTTTCTGTTTATCGCGCTGGAGGCGATGACGTCAGAATGTGACGTCGCCGAGGTAACACACCCACCATTTTCATTTTCAACACATTACAAACACGGGGTCTCAGCTCTGTTATTTTCCATTTTTTTGACTATTTTTTGGAACCTTGGAGACATCATGCCTCGACGGTGTCTTGTCGGAGGGTGTAACAACACTAACAGGGAGGGATTCAAGTTGCACCACTGGCCCGAAGATGCAAAAGTGTCTGCCGCCAGACCCCATTGAATGTGCCAGAGTGTCTCCACATTTGACCGGCGATGCTAAGGCAGACATGGCACAGAGATGTATGGATAACCTGCAAATGCATTTCCAACGATAGTCAACGAAATCGCAAAGGTGAATTTTGTTGATGTTGACTGCCAGCTAATCGATGCTATCATGCTACGCTAATTGATGCTAACATGCTATTTACCGGCGGTGCTAAAGCAGACATGGAACAGAGATGTATGGATAACCTGCAGATGCATTTGCAACTATATTACGTTTCCTTCCACCCACATTTAATGCGAAAAAAACACTTACCAATCGACGGATTTAAGTTGCTCCAGTGTCAAGAGCTGCGTAAGTCCTGATCGTTTGGTCCGCACATTTTATCAGCGATGCTAACGCAGCTATTCAGCCATGCTATGGCTATGAATAGCGTCAATAGCCATTCGCTCAATAGCTTCAGTTTGTTCTTCAATACTTTCATACTCCAACCATCCATTTCAATACATGCGTAATCTGTTGAATCGCTTAAGTCGCTGAAATCCGAGTTTGAATACGAGCTAATGTCACTATATCTTGCTGTGGTATTCCCATTGTTTGTTTACACTGGCAGCACTGTGTGACGTCACAGGGAAATGGTCAGTGTCTTCGCAGAGAGCCGAAAATAAGGCACTTTAAAGCTTTATTTAGGGATATTCCGAGACCGGTAAAATTTTGAAAAAAACTTCAAAAAATACAACAAGCCACTGGGAACTGATTTTTATTGTTTTTAACCCTTTTGAAATTGTGATAATGTCCCCCTTTAAATAATATAATTTGAACCGCCACTACACGACAAAGCACGAGGAAAACAAAGAATCTGTCTGTTGAAGAGCGCGCTAGGGAGGCTGATGCGTTGATGGTAAAACTGCAAAACCAACAAGGACTTCTTGCCAAATTTCACACCCCCAGATATGCAGCCGTCAGGAAAAGTTTTGTAATTTCTCACAAAATCGCCAGAAAAAGTAAGGCGTTTTCTGACGGAGAGTTTATTAAGGAGTGCTTATTGGACTCTGTTGCGCTGATATGCCCGGAGAAGAGGGGCGCATTTGAGAACGTGTCACTCTCCCGACGCACTGTAACGAGGCGGGTAGAGACCATCGCTCGAAACTTGGAGCTTCAGCTGAAGAAAAGAACGGCCGACTTTGACTGTTTTTCGGTGGCTTTGGATGAGAGCTGCGATGTACGTGACACCGCCCAGCTGCTCATCTTCTTACGTGGGATAACTGCAGACTTTCAAATCACGGAGGAGCTGGCAGCCATGCGGTCATTTAAAGGGACAATCACAGGTAATGACTTCTCCACAGGGGTAAATGTGTGTTTGGCATGTCCGGACTGACATGAGACAAGCTGGCAGGTGACAACAGATGGTTGTCCAAATCTGACAGGGAAAAATGTTGGACTTTTAAAGAGGATGCAAAATATAGTGACAAAAATTGACATTTTTGCATTGTATTATACATCAGGAAGTGTTGTGTAAGAAAGTGTCAAAAATAAAAACATCAAAAGCAATCTGCTTTTGTATAAAGGTAAGTTAGGTTAAATGAAATTATTATTATTATTATTATTTATCTTATGATATATCAAAAATAATTTGAGCAAAAAATAATTAAAATATTGTTGGTGTGGCCCTCCAGCAGTGCTCGGGTTGCTCATGTGGCACCCGGTAAAAATTAATGGCAGACCCCTGCTCCAAAGGATTCTGTGACCAAATACAAATACATGCTACTTCACATTCATATAAGAAAATTGTATACGGTATAATTTACTTAAGAGTATGACAAAGTCCAGAGGAGAGAAGGTGTAATGAAAAGTGGCAATAGAAATAGGAATGAAGAAGACATTATTACAAGAATAAGGCTCAGACATACATCTGTAAATAGTTCATCTAAATTGATATGGAAACAAAATACAAGACTGTGTGACTATTGTCATCAAATGGAAAGTGTAGGATATGTTTTAATGCATTTTAGGAAATACAATAGAGAAAGGGAAATACTGGAAAAAAAGTTAGCGGTTATTAGTGGAAGATATTTTAGGATTGCACTCAGAACACGGAGGATACAAAGCATGATATTCATTTTTTTAAAAGACAGGGTTAAATAAAAGCATAGGGCAGGTGTGTCAAAGTCAAGGCCCGCGGGCCAGATCAGGCCCACAAGTTAATCATTGATGGCCCCCAGGATGATATTTGATTAGTATCAGAACCGGCCTGCTGCTGTTTTGCACGCACCAATACTCCACCAGTGTTGGCGCAAGGACTTTTCCAAACGGGGTCCCAGGGACCCTATCAAGTCATAAAAATGGGATCCAAATTTTTGGGGTCCTACTTTTCTGTTACCATTTTGAAAATAAATAAACAAATATATGCATTATCCTGTTATATCTCACATTCTATATTGTGTTTTGGAAAAAGGTTGTCATAAACGTTACTTAGTTCATTAAAAAAAAAAAGAATACAAAAGAAAACAATTTTTGTGCATACTCAGTTATAAACATTCATTCACTTTCTTCTTTCCTTTGTGGATTTAAACTTTACCGCTGCCCGGTATTTTTGTCTATATTTTTATTGTTATATTTTCAGAATGTGTTTGTTCTATTTTTGGCCAAAGCAAGACAAAGAAAACAATCTGAAGTTGTCTTCATTTTTTAGTTTTAATGCCATGATTTTAATAGCCCGGCCTACGTGTGCACAGATTTTACTCCATGCAGCCCCTGAGCTAAAATGAGTTTAAAACCCCGGCTTTACGTGCTTGTTGTATTTTAATATGTCTTCTCAACGGATGCTGAAAATAGCCCCACAAGAGCAGCGCTGCACCAGGCTAAATTGGGGCCCTAAGGAGAATTGTACTTAATTCTAATTTAGGGCTGGGAGATATATCGAATATTCTCGATATATCGTGGGTTTGTCTCTGTGCGATGTAGAAATTGACAATTTCGTGAGTATTCGAGTATACGTTCTCACACAGTTGCTTTTAGCTGCAGGCATTATACTACAGGCTTTCCTCCCTCTTTCTTGTCTCTCCTTCTCACAGAGAGAAAAAACAAGCACACCTTGTTACATACGTCACATACTGTCGCATGTGCAACGTCGTACACACTCGCCGAGCAGAGAGGTAGCAGCATAGGTAACGTCAGCTGTGGCAGGTGGTGCAAGCAGAGCCATGCGAGTGGTAATACGAACGAGAGAAGGTGCAAATCTGATGGAGGAAGAATGAATTCCCAAGAAAAACAGCGCAGGTGTCATCATCTGGCGGTGGTTTGGCTTCGAGCCGTAATATGTCAAGAGTGTGGCAAAGGCGTTGCTACAAAGAGTAGCAGGACTACTAATTTGTAGCATCATTTGAAAAGTCACCGGCTAGCGAATGAAGAGTGCTTGAAACGCCGCATGTCAGCATCTCCGGCCAGTGCCACACCCAACAAAATGTTAAAGCAAGCTGCATTTACCCAATTGAGCCTGACGTCTTCCATTTCCAGATCAACACCGTATAAAAAGTAGTCAACATCAGAAGGAGATAACGTCCGTAGTAACCTACCACATGGCGAAGGACATGCACTCTTTCATTTCCTATTATGCAGCTAATTTTTATTTTACGTTGTTTTTAATATCTCATGACATCATGCACAAAAATGCATTTGATATGTTTTAAACTATTGTAATGGCGTTCTGTACAAAAAAATGCACTTTAATTTTGTGTTGTTTTGTCATCTTCGTGACATCATGCACAAAAGTGTACTCATACCTTATTTTAAAATGGCCCTGACAATCTTGCACTTTCTGTTTTGAAATGCCATGCATGTTTGTGCCACTGTTTAATAACTGTTTAATAAATACAGTTTTTGGTCAATTGGCTTAGTTGTGATTTCCCTCTCTGCATGAAAGTTTAAAAGTAGCATATATTAATGCAGTATGAACAAGAATGTTTTAATGTAGACACATAAAATCATCATACTGCTGGGATTATATGCATCAAGTGTTCATTCAAGGCTAAGGCAAAATATCGAGACATTTTTTGTGTATCGTGACATAGCCTAAAAATATCGAGATATTAATAAAAAGCCATTTTGCCCAGCCCTACCTTAATGATTTTTTTTGCTAAATTTTGTTTTTGTGAAACAATGTTTAACGTTTTGTTTTGGGGTTTTTTAATCAATCCATCCATCCATCTTCCTCTGCTTATCCAAAGTCGGGTCGCGGGGGCAGCAGCCTAAGCAGGGAAACCCAGACTTTCCTGCTTATGTTTTTATGATTTATTATGTTTTTCTTTTTCTTTTTTTAAAATCAAAATGTAATTTAATTTGCATGTTCATGGGGGAAAAAATCCTCAGTAAATTTTTTAGGTGGAAAATATTAAAACATACATTTTAAAATATTCCCAACTCTATTAAAACCAGGATTTAATCCCAGTTAAATTATTGTTTTCGTGTGACAGTATGATGAATTATGAATTAAGTATGATGCATGCAAGACCCCAGGCCTAAAAGTTGGCAAGTTGTGTTATTTCAGGGTTCTATATTTGTATTCTTGCCATCCATCAGCACTGCAAAGTTGATGGGGACTTTGATATGTTAGAACTTATTAAGTGATAAAGATCCAAATAGCGTTTCTATGACGTGAGTCAACAGTAAAGACGGTGGACGGATTTAAAACAACAGCTAAAAGTCAAATATGGGAGATAAACAGACGGTAAAAGTAAGATTACACCATGAAAAATGGACCAAGAGGGGGATTTGGAGCAATAATGGAAAGAAGAGTGCGAGTTGAAGAGTAAGTAATGGTGACAGGTGAATTAAGGAGACAAATTGTGTCTGCAACCTCAGAAGATGACAGAGACTTCAAAGAAATGTTGCCCATGATGAATAAAACAGCTTGATGTGACATTTGCACTTCATATGTTGTCAGCTAATTTTCATCTCGGAGCGTCGTTTTATTCCACAAAATAACAACACCGTTTCCATGACAACTGTCGGCGTGTTAAAGTAATTGGTGCAGCCGGCGGGCGGGCAAGCGGACGGGCGACAAGGAGCAAGGCGGCGGGCCTCGGCAGGGGTCACACTGAGAGTTTGGATCAATGTCACCACGCTGTCGGCACAAACAGCTCAAGGGGATCCATAAAAATGTCACTTGCCTCTCTATCTTATTTTTACACCCGCATGCAACCAGAAATTAAACCGGGTTTTAGTTCTTGGCCAACACTGGCTTTAGGGCTTTTCTCTCATTTCCTGAAGTATTCCTCTCATAACTTTTCAGAACTTAATTGACTTACACACAGAACCGGACCTTGGGGACTTGGACATACCTAAAATAAGTGGACGATTCATAATATGCAATAAACAGGAAGCAGACCAGTGTTTTTCAACATTTTTTGAGCCACACAACTAGCAGAAATTGTTGTTGCAATTTTTGGATATGAATTTAAACCATAACCAAGCATGCATCACTTTAGCTCTTGTCTCTTATTTTAATTTTTTTTGTGGTTTTCCTGTGTGTAGTGTTTGTTCTTGTATTGCGCTCCTCTTTTGGTGTTTTTTTTTTCTCTTTTTTGGTATTTTCCTGTAGCAGTTTCCTGTCTTCCTTTGAGCGGTATTTCCCGAACCTATTTTGTGTTAGCAATCAAGAATATTTCAGTTGTTTGTATCCTTTTTAGTATCCTATACATTGTCAACGCTGTCTTTGCTCCACAGTAAGTATTTGCGGTTGTCCAGCATTCTGTTTTTGTTTACTTTATAGGCAGTTTCGTTCTGCATAGCCTTCCCTAAGCTTCAATGCCTTTTCTTAGGGGCACTCACCTTTGTTTTATTTTTGGTTTAAGCATTAGATAGCTTTTTACCTGCACACTGCCTCCCGCTGTTTCCGACATCTACAAAGCAATTAGCTACCGGCTGCCACCTACTGATATGGAAGAGTATTACACGGTTACTCTGCCGAGCTCTAGACAGCATCGACACTCAACAACAACACATAATTTGCAGACTATAATTACTGTTTTTGCAAAAAAATGTTTTAACCCAAATAGGTGAAATTAAATAATTCCCCACGGCACACTGAAAAACACTGAAGTAGACACATGGTCCTATTTCTATTTAGGGCACCAAAACCTGATTCCATTATAGCAGTCGTGCCAACTTAAGCGATAGTACGCCAACTGAAAAAATAAGAAGCTAGTGGTGCCTTTTGTTGGTGCTAAGCCACCTGAAACAAGTGCTTGGCAGTGAAATTGTGCAGGTA
Source organism: Nerophis ophidion (assembly GCF_033978795.1). Classification (NCBI taxonomy): domain Eukaryota; kingdom Metazoa; phylum Chordata; class Actinopteri; order Syngnathiformes; family Syngnathidae; genus Nerophis; species Nerophis ophidion. The sequence continues at coordinate 27,191,598 of NC_084611.1, read as the reverse complement.
ACGTTTGTAAGTCTGACATTCTTTTTAAACTTTATTGTCGACTAACATGCCGAAACAGCACCAAGTTAGCAAGTGGCCACAACAATAACAACGGACTTCCTCATTGATGTTAACGGCAACAAGGTTGCAATCAGGAACACCCGTAATTATGAGCATCAAACATTCCAACTTAAGTACCATATATTTCGGACCTAGTTTTAGAAGAAATAAAAAAGTTCACTTCCGCCCGATTGTAGCTGAGATAGGCGCCAGCGCCCCCCGCGACCCCAAAAGGGAATAAGCGGTAGGAAATGGATGGATGGATGGACATACATAAACAGCACCGGACTATAAGCCCCAAAAAATATACTGGTACAAAAGACTTTGTAAATGTTTATTTACAAACCCAATTTTTTTTCCAAACGTTGCCTGTCATACGGCAGTAAAAACGGCTGATCAAACAAAACAGAAGTCATCGTCATGAACCCACTAGTTTCGAAAGCTGGCTCTTCAATCAGCAAAACAGACCCAATTACTCCACGGTGACGTTTCGGTGAATTTATGAAATTGAAACAATACAAAAAGAATTCCATTGTAAGTTTATTATACTAACTCAGACACTTGTAAACTTGTTAACATGTTCACTCATGCTAAAGACGTTACCTTGATTACATTACGATAGCACGTACAAATATGCTTGAAAACACTCCGGCAGACATCACACATGGGACGGTTTCGTAAGTATGAATTGTTTTAGTTACATTGTAAAACTTACAAACGTTGCTAGGAATAATGAATGAAGAATCCTTTGGGGCAGTAACGCTATGGACTAATACCCCGGTTCAATGGGAACGAAACAAGACGTACATTTTTAACCCAGAACACCTGCAATGAGAAAATTTGCTCAAGAGATGGTGCCATAGCAGAAAACAATAACACACCTTTTCAGAGTCTCTGTCGGTGTTATATGAAAACTATTGATTGAATACAACACATTATTGCTGTTAACAAAGAAAAATGCATAAATTAGCTGCTGCTTTATAGGCCGCAGGTTGCAAAGCATTGGAAAAAAGTTGCTGTATATTAGCTGTATAGCTCTATATTCATGTAAGGTAGAAAAATGCTATACTAATATAACCCATTTATCATTCATCATTCATGTTCCAAACAATTTACAATACAATTACTGGGTGTGAGTTTTCCTTGCCCTTATGTGGGCCTACCGAGGATTTCGTAGTGGTTTGTGTTGTGGTTTGTGCAGCCCTTTGAGACACTAGTGATTTAGGGCTATATAAGTAAAAATTGATTGATAGATTGATTGATTATTCAAGCTTAAAGCTTAAATTAGAAAAAAACTCATACAACGCTGCAAGTAAACATGGCTGGCACAAGGCTGAGCAACCTGAACAATGTTGAGTGGTGTCTTTTAACCATTCTAAAAGTAAAGCTAGAGTAAATTATGTAGAAAATACACTTTTAAATAATGTGTTTAAAGTCAATTTCAGGGTACAAAGACCTGAAAATAAAGGAACGTGTTTTTAACCTTTTAAAACTGCCCGACACTGGTACCGGGGGCAACTGATTGCATTTAATTACAGTACATATGCCCATCGACATAACCCGGACATCAACAATTTCCAGACAACATAAGATAATTCAAACCACAGGTACTTCAATGTCTCATGAATAATTACATACGTTTCACCTTCCAGGGGGAATGGACTTATTCCAGCCTCAGAGGCGCGTAAGTACTTAAGTCGATGGGAGAATACGAGACAGGGAATGCCGCATTTAAAGTGAAACTGCACTTTTGAGTCACATGACTAACATTCACAATTGTAAGTCAGGAACACAGATGTTTTTCTTTTCCGGACCATAAGGCACAATCAAAATCGCCTTGCAACCTAACGTACGGAATATAGTGGTTTTGCTTACCGACCTCGAAGCTATTTTTTTTGGTACATGGTGTAATGATAAGTGTGACCAATAGATGGCAGTCACACATAAGAAATATGTGTAGACTGCAATATGACTCAAGTAAACAAGTCCAACATTTTATATGTTCCATTGAAAATACAGAACATTACACACGGCGCTCAAAAATCTATCAAAATGTTCCTGCTTGGCACTCAACATCAAGGGTTGGAATTGGGGGTTAAATCACCAAAAATGATAACCGGACGCGCCCACCGCTGCTGCCCACTGCTCCCCTCACCTCCCAGGGGGTGATCAAGGGTGATGGGTCAAATGCAGAGGATAATTACGCCACACCTAGTGTGTGTGAAAATCAATTGTACTTTAACTTTATAGCGTAAAATAGGTCTCGTATTCTTTGTAATCACATTGTTATTCTGAAGCTAACTGTGGAGAGGGCGTGGCCTGCGGGCCTGCAGCGAAGCAGGGTGTTGCCAGGACCGGCCTCAAAATCAGCGACAGGTGCGTAGATGGGCCACCTGGGCCTTGTTATCTAATCACCTGTCGCTCTGTTATAAGCAGCAGCCAGGAGGAGGGACGGGTTGGAGCTGGAGCCAGAGCGCGAGTGAGGACGAAAGAGAAACAAACAATTGCTGGAAAGCAACTGAGAGACTTATTGAAAAATAAAATAATATTGTAACCCTAAAACCGGCTCTCATGTCGGTGCTTGGTGGTCTGAAGAACCCCCAGGAGGACAAGCCCCACACTAACCAATAATAATGACTTTTTACCATTAACGCAACTTCTTGAACATAAAAAACCATGAGAATGTTTTGTATTTTAAACGTTATTTTTAACACTGTGATTACAAGTGGAACTATTCATTACTTATTGTGTTAAGCAATGTCAGCTCAGATTTACCTGAGAGCCAGATACAGTCATCAAAAGATCCACATCTGGCTCGCGAGCCATAGGTTCCCTACCCCTGTTGTATTGTATGCATGTTCGAAATAAACTGAAACGGAATAGTCCGTAAATTGTAGTTGGTGCCGTACTGTACATAAATGCATGTACATAGCCACATATACAGTAAGCGGAAACTTCCTATTAAACCGCGCCACTTTATTTCTTGCTGTAACCATGCAGGAGCGAAGTCCAACAAAGTGAGGATGCAGGACAAAGGATTGGTGAATGTGTGTGTTGTTATGCATATGTTGCTGTTTTCTTCTTCAACACTAATCTCTGAGCATGAAACAACCACACCATCAGCCAGAAATACAAACAGTGACAAACACTCGAGGCGAGCGACGGTCTGTGTTTATCACAAAGACGACAGAAGTGTAGCGCTCCTCTGTAGAGAGACGAGGACAATGGAGCGGAGGACAAAGACGGAAGGACCTGATATGCAGGTACACATGCGGGGAGCCCACCAACGCGAGGCCTTGTCTGCTCGCGGTCTTTGCACAATTACACGGCTATCCGGGCGTTGAAAAGAAGCAAGGGAAATAGAAATGGGAGAGAAAAGAAGCGGTTGAAGGTCCAGCGAGAGGTTGAAAACATAAAAGCAGCAGCAAGAGGAGGAGGAGGAGGCGTCTTCTCTGGCCGTCTTTAGACTTAATGAAATGGAAGGGTGGAGCGGCTGAGAGCAAGGCTTTATGCTTCTTAGGAAAACGCTCTCGCAAAATGATTCCCGTTGTAAATTTCCTTTATATCGCCCATAAATCCCATTGCAAGCATAGGGACTCAAGGTTCTGCTTCCTCAACACTTTCTCTCACAGACAAAGAAACCTTGTTTTGTTTTTTTTTCTATTGGGGTACAATAAACACTTGTAAAATATATTTACTTGAATGAACAAACATGTGAGGTCTTAAAATTAATGTGCATTACACCACACAACAAGTTAGTGTCTCCTGCTTTTGCGATGCAGTAATTAACGGTATGATAAATATTGACTTTGTTTACTTACTGTTAAATATTCCAGTGGTTCTCAACCTTTTTTCCCCTGTGAACATGTTTTTAATTCAAATACCCCCTAATCAGAGGAAAGCATTTTTGGTTGAAAAAAAGAGATAAAGAAGTAAAATACAGCACTATGTCATCAGTTTCTGATTCATTAAATAGTTTAACAGGGCAAAAATATTGCTCATTTGTAGTGGTCTTTCTTTAACTATTTGGAAAAATATATATAAAAATGACTAAAAACATGTTGAAAAACAAACAAGTGATTCAATTATAAATTAAGATTTCTACGCAGTCTAAAGTGCCCTCTTTGGGGATTATAACAGAGATCCATCTGGATTCATGAACTTAATTCTAAACATTTATTCACAAAAAAAAGAAATATTTAACATCAATATTTATGGAACATGTCCACAAAAAAATCTTGCTGTCAACACTGAATATTGCATTGTTGCATTTCTTTTCACAGTTTATGAACTTACATTCATATTTTCTTGAAGTGTTATTGAATATATTTATAATAGATTTTTGAAATGTTGCTATTTTTAGAATATTTAAAAAAAATCTCACGTACCCCTTGGCATACCTTCAAGTACCCCCGTTTGAGAACCACTGAGATACGCCATGGAAATGTAGTTGTATATTTTACATTTAATTAAAACGTAAACTAACAACCACACCATTTTGATTAGTATGAAATAGTGTTGTGTTTTGGTACCTGTATCAAAATTATTTTGATACTTCTCGGTACTTTTCTAAATAAAGGGGACCACAAAAAATTGCATTATTGTCTTTATTTTAACAATAAATCTTAAACATATGTTTCTTATTGCAAGTTTGTCCTTAAATAAAATAGTGAACATACAAGACAACTGGTCTGTTATTAGTAAGTAAGCAAACAAAGGCTCCTAATTTAGCTGCTGACATATTCAGTAACATATTGTGTCAATTTCCATTCTATTATTTTGTCAAAATTATTAAGGACAAGTTGTAGAAAATTAATTATTAATCTAATTGTTCATCTACTGTTAATATCTGGTTACTTTTCCTTTTACACTTCTGTTAAAGCCTACTGAAATGAGATGTTCTTATTTAAACGGGGATAGCAGGTCCATTCTGTGTCATATTGGATCATTTCGCAATATTGCCATATTTTTGCTGAAAGGATTTAGTAGAGAACATCCACGATAAAGTTCGCAACTGGAGAAAAGCCCTGCCTCTACCGGAAGTCGCAGACGATGACATCACATGTTGATGGCTCCTCACATATTCACATTGATTTTAATGGGAGCCGCCAACAAAAACAGCTATTCAGACCGAGAAAACGACAATTTCCCCATTAATTTGAGCGAGGATGAAAGATTCGTGTTTGAGGATATTGATACCGACGGACAAGAAAAAAAAAAAAAAGTTAAAAAAAAAAATACGCGATTGGGACGGATTCCGATGTTTTTAGACACATTTAATAGGATAATTCTGGGAAATACCTTATCTTTTTATTGTGTTGCTAGTGTTTTAGTACCTAATAGTCGGAAGGGTGTCTCCACGGGTGTGTTGACGCCAATATCTCAGGGAAGTCGACGGCAGCTATGGACAACACAAGCTCAGCTTTTCTCCGGTAAGAAGCGACTTTTTAACCACAATTTTCTCACCGAAACCTGCTAGTTGACATTCCGTCGTGTTTCATGTTTTTTCATGTCCATAGGAAAGTTTCACCTCCAGGAATTTTAAACAAGGAATCACCGTGTGTTTGTGTGGCTAAAGGCTAAAGGCTAAAGCTTCCCAAATCCATCTTTCTACTGTGACTCCTCCAATATTAATTGAACAAATTGCAAAGGATTCAGCAACACAGATCTCCAGAATACTGTGTAATTATGCCGTTAAAGCAGACGACTTTTAGCTGTGTGTGTGTGCAGCCCTCATACTTCCTAAAAACCCGTGACGTCTTGCGTACACGTCATCATTACACGACGTTTCCAGGACGAAACTCCCGGGAAATTTAAAATTGTAATTTAGTAAACTAAAAAGGCCGTATTGGCATGTGTTGCAATGTTAATATTTCATCATTGATATATAAACTATCAGACTGCATGGTGGGTAGTAGTGGGTTTCAGTAGGCCTTTAAAATGTAATAATCACATATTATTTTGTTGTTTGATACTTTACATTGGTTTTATGATACCACAACTTTGGGTATCAATCCGATACTAAGTCGTTACAGGATGGCGGACCGGTACTTTTCAGAGGTTACGGTATAGTACCGAAAATAATTAATTAGTATCGCGGTACTACACTAATACCGGTATACCGTACAACCAGAGTATGAACACAAACTGATTTAAAACTAATTGCTTAAATTGTACAGTTAAGGCCAAAATTATGTTACTTGTTCCTATCATTTGAGGTGTTTATTTGTTTAAATTTAGGAAGTGATTAGACAGTGTACATCTTCAGTGTTTTATTTCGAACTTTCTCTCATTTAATTAAGGTCAAAATTATATACAACACACATTTACCGAAACATTTTGTTAAGAAGTGACAGCATGTCTTATTAACTTGACAGGTATCGACTGTTAATTTATATTAAAAGTAGGGATGGGAATTGAAAACTAGTTCTTGAACCGGTTCCCAATGTATGAATTCCTTGGAATCACTCGCCATTTTGTCTAGCAGGTCTCGTAACGCTTCTTTTGGGTGGGGATGACGTCATTACACAACGTGCGTAGTGACCTCAGCCACAGGGCATGTTCCCGGTCGAAAAAAGCGCACCAAATGTTGCTGACATTTTACTAAAAAAAAGATTGCAACAGCGCTGCTTTAATACTTCCAAGGTTGCAATTTCATCAAGAGGAGGCTATACGACCGATATGCTGAAACATTTGAACATGCAGCATGCAGTGAACGACGCATTTTTTGAACCTCGCCGATCCCATCACAGGTAGCAGGAGTCATCTGCTGATAATGACAGCGCTATTACTTGTTGAATTAAAAATGAATACTTTCTCATTCATATGAGCATGAGGTGAATGTTGGCGAATTGTAGTCAGAGAACATTTGCATGTTTTTCCTCCAACCTCATTTTCACTCAGTCATTATATTAAACAGGTGGAACTCAAACAATCTGAACATTGTGCAAAAGTCCATTCACGTCAGTAATTTGACATCAAATGTGAAACTAATATGCAATATTAAGTCATTACATGCAAAGTGAAATATGTCAAGCCTCTATTTCAGTGGTTCTCAAATGGGGGTATACGTACCCCAGGGGGTACTTGAAGGTATGCCAAGGAGTACGTGATTTTTTTTTTTAATATTCTAAAAATAGCAACAATTCAAAAATCCTTTATAAATATATCTATTGAATAAAACTTCAACAAACTAAACTGTGAAAAGAAATGCAACAATGCAATATTTAGAGTTGACAGCTAGATTTTTTGTGGACATGTTGCATAAATATTGACGTTAAAGATTTATTATTATTTTTTTTTAAGAAATGTTTAGAATGAATCCAGATGGATCTCTATTACAATCCTTAAAGAGGGCACTTTAAGTTGATGATTCCTTTTATGTGTAGAAATCTTTATTTATAAATGAATCACTTGTTTGTTTTTCAACAAGTTTTTCGTTATTTTTATATCTTTTTTTCCAAATACTTCAAGAAAGACCACTACGAATGAACAATATTTTGCACTGTTGTACAATTTAAGAAATCAGAAACTGATGACATAGTGCTGTATTTTATTTCTTTATCTCTTTTTTTCAACGAAAAATACTTTGCTCTGATTAGGGCAGGGGTCGGGAACCTTTTTGGCTGAGAGAGCCATACAAGCCAAATATTTTAAAAAGTACTTCCGTGAGAGCCATATAATATTTTTCTAAGACTGAACACAACTAAATGCATGCATTTTTAAGTAAAACCAACATTTTTAGAGTATAATAAAATAAGTCTCTTATTCTTTTTAAATAACACTGTTATTCTGAAGCGAACCAACAATACATAAAATAATACTTACCACTAATGCGACTTCTTGAACAGGTGCGGTAGAAACAAGATGGATGGATTAAATTGCATGAGAATGTTTTTTTTATTTTGAACGTTATTTTTGACACTGTGACTACCAGCAGAATTATTCATTACTTATCGTGTTAAGCAATGTCAGCTAAGATTTATCTGAGAGCCGGGTGCAGTCATCAAAAGAGCCACATCTGGCTCTAGAGCCATAGGTTCCCTATCCCTGGATTAGGGGGTACTTGAATTACAAATATGTTCACAGGGGGTACATCACTGAAAAAAGGTTGAGAACCACGGCTCCGTTTGATATAATTTTTCTTCAAATCTTGGCTTACAGTTAAAAAAAATAAAAATCTGAGAATTTCAATTAAAGGTTTTCATAAGCTGTAAGCAATAAACATCAATATTATATCAAGTAAAGGTTCTAAATACCTCATGTTGCATGTCATGACCCCATGTCATTAGTTTCATCTTGTAAATGTAAACAAACCTTTGTATTGGATATTGTACAGTATATTTTCTAGGTAGATGACACAGATTCTTCAAAGTTTTTAAAATGTTAGGAAATATTACATCCATACAACCATCCATTTCCTACCGCTTGTCCCTTCCGAGGTAACGGGGGATGCTGGAGCCTATCTCAGCTGCATTCTGTGGGGTAAGTGGGGTACACCCTGGACAAGTTGCCACCTCGTCGCAGGGCCAACACGTTTTTGCGTATTTTTCAAATGTTTTATTTTGTTAAATCCTACAGATGTTGTTTTTTTTTCAAATCTATTTTGAAAAGTTGTTTTTATATGCTGTGTCTCTCTTAAGACCTCACTGTTGGCTTTGGAAGGTCATGTTAGGGCTAAACTAAACAAAACTGATGCAATTCTATCATATAATCTTCTTTTTTTCCAAATAACAATCGATAAGAGAACCGATAAAGAACCAAATCGTTAAACAGAATCACAACAACAAATCTCATCAATTCCCATCCCTAATTAAAGGGGTCATATTACATATGTTTTCAACATTTAAAACACTTCTTTGTGGTCTACATAACATGTAATGGTGGTTCTTTGGTCACAATTCTGCACAGATTATGTTTTACAGATCATCTTCAAGCCGCTTTCTGGCCGTCTCTTCAAAATGCGCCGTGTTGTGGTCTTAATTGTGAATTATATTTATATAGCGCTTTTCTCTAGTGACTCAAAGCGCTTTACAGAGTGAAACCCATTATCTAAGTTACATTCATACAACTGTGAGTGATAATGGAACAGGTGGGCAGAGTGTCTTGCCCAAGGAAACAACGGCAGCAACTAGGATGGTGGAAGCAGGGATCGAACCTGGAACCCTCAAGTTGCTGGCACAGCCGCTCTACCAACCGAGCCACACCGCCCCAATTCTGTGGCATAGCCTTCGTGTTGTGGTTTATAGGTGCTTATTTAGCAAGTTTACTGACGGATGTAAGTTAGAAGTACACACTACTTTTTATTACAAAGATCATTTTAGTATACATGTGCACGTAAGAGCCAGTCTGTCCCACAGCAAAAATATAGAGAAAAATAAGGAACTAATCGACTACTACTTTGAGCTACAACCATTATTTATGTATTATTATTTATTTATTCTCTGTTCTGTTACAGAGATCAAGGACTTTGGATACGATTGCTATGGTATCAGTTCCCAGTGGCTTATTCTATTTTTCGAAGTTTTTTTCAAAATTTTACCCATCACGCAATATCCCGAAAAACTGCTTCAAAGTGCCTGATTTTCACCATCACTATATACACCCGTCCATTTTCCTGTGACGTCACTGTGTGATGCCAATACAAACAACTATGGCGGATAGAACAGAAAGATAAAGCGACACTAGCTCGGATTCAAACTCGGATTTCAGCGGCTTAAGCGATTCAACAGATTACACATGTATTGAAACGGATGGTTGGAGTGTGGAGGCAGATAGCGAAAACGAAATAGAAGAAGAAACTGAAGCTATTGAGCCATATCACGACAGACAGCGGCAACGAGGACGAATTCGGCGATCGCCTTCTAACCAATGATTGCATCTTTTGACCACTTGTGCAACTTGAATCCGTCGATTGGTATGTGTTTGTTTGGCATTAAATGTGGGTGAAGGGAAAGCCTGGATGCAAATATGGCTACAAATGAGGCATAATGATGCAATATGTACATACAGCTAGCCTAAATAGCATGTTGGCATCGATTAGCTTGCAGTCATGCCGTGACCAAATATGTTTGATTAGCACATAAGTCAATAACATCAGCAAAACTCACCTTTGTGATTTCGTTGACTTTATCGTTAGAAATGCATCTGCTTTGAGTGTCGCAGGATATCCACACATCTCTGTCGTAGCATCGCTACCGTCGGTAAAGTGTGCAGAACAATCGAGGGACTTTCGCAGCTTTTGACCACTGGTGCAACTTGAATTAGTCGATTGGTATGTGTTTGTTTGGCATTAAATGTGGGTGGAGGGAAAGGCTGGATGCAAATATAGCTACAAATGAGGCATAATGATGCAATATGTACATACAGTGAGGCTAAATAGCATGTTAGCACCGATTAGCATGTCATGACCATTGATATGTCTGATTAGCACACTCCACGTAAGTCAACTTGAATCCGTCCCTGATCGTGTTGTTACACCCTCCGACAACACACCGACGAGGCATGATGTCTCCAAGGTACGGAAAACAGTCCGTACCTTGGAGGGGTATGATTAAATAAGCTCTGCTTCTTCCCACTCCTTTTCGGACGTGCTGTAATGAAACAACTGGAATTTTGTGATGCATTGCATTGTATCGCATGCATGTTCGAAATAAACTGAAACTGAAACTGAATTGAACTGAAGAACTGAATGACAATGGCGGATTCACGCAAAGCTCCGTGGTTAAATTTCAAATTTAAGGTAACTATGGGGACCCCAATTGCATAACAACAGTTTTCAATAGGAACACAAAAAGTTGTTTTATAATAAAAGAAGCATTTTAATTTCTTATTGATCTTGATTGCAGGTAGCAGTTTTTCTTTGCCAGCATAAACAATTATTTGTGATGATTAAATTTAAATTTGTGCACCTATTTCTTGTTTTCCAAAATCAATGTTTAATCATTCCGACAACACGTCATCATTAAGGATTCAAAATCAATATGCCATTAATGCCCTGATGTATTTTAAAACATGGAGCCGCAACTCTATACCTCTCGCAATCGCTCAGAGCCACCAAGTCTTTATTGTGATGATAGTACTATAAAATATTCAACCAGCAGCCAGTGTGATGGTATAACGCTATTTGTCTGTGTGTTCCCGTCTTCTGAATGAGGGTCCGCTGCAGCAATTAGGGTCTGGCTGATTTCCCAGGCCACGCTGCTGTGCCCCCTACACAAATAAGAATCACATTTCTTTTTTGCGTCGCCGCCGTTCATCAAGGTTTAAACAAAAAAACAAAAAAAAGAAGTGCCAAGGGGGTCATAACTGTAGCTATAAATGCTGTTTTCCTGTTAAAATGCTGGTTTTACAAAAGAAAAGACAAGCTGAACGAGCATCTTTGTAAATCTTTGTATGTTGGGTCTTTGAGATGGGAGCGCCTGACTATGTGTACAAAATCCCACTCAACTGGTGATTCCAAACCTTCTCAAAAACAAATGTCAATCTCCGGCAAAAAAAATAAATACAAATAACACTTAGGAAGGTTAAGTGGCAGTCAGGCACTTGAAGCTGACCCAAATGGACAGCCTGTTGCCGTGCCAACTCTTAACGGGGCTGCGTGACGTCCCTGCACAATCAGCTGCGAGGCAGCTTTGCAGCCTGGCATGGCTTACAGTGCATACTGTAACAGTAGCTATGCTATAGATCTCCTTTGCACTTTGGAGCTTTCCCGAGGACAAGCAAGGGATGCTAATCTGTAGATTAACAACTACAAATCCCCTCTTTATGTGCATGATCAGTCCCCAGCACCCAGGACACCGTAGATACAGTAACTATGGAGAAGATTGTCACTGGCCCATAGTAGTTCAAGACAATAAGCACGATGATGCTATCTTCACATGCATATACCTTCTTGGAAATCATTTCCGACATGTTTAACCAGGTTGGGGAGCAATTATGCTGCAAACTAAACTGATAAAAAATTGATAATACCCAGATTGTCGTTAGTAAAGGAAAAACATGGCTAAACAGCTTGATAAGAGTAATTAACATAAATATATCCTTGGTTAATTATGCTAAAAACTATAAGAAACACTACCAACTAACCTTCTTGGTAGTTTTTCACATTTTAAACACAAAAACACAGTACCTCTCAAGAGTAGTCCTCAGAGTACAACAGCACAGATTGACAATCAACTGAAAATTATTTAATGCTCAGACAATTTTTATTCTAAATAATGTAGCTGGCGACAAAAGTGAGTACCAAAAAAAGTCTGCGGGCTATAGAGCGTTTTCTATTCGGGCTCCAGTACTCTGGAATTCCCTCCCGGTAACAGTTCGAGATGCTACCTCAGTAGAAGCATTTAAGTCCCCCATCTTAAAACTCATTTGTATACTCTGGCCTTTAAAGGGGAACATTTTCACCAGACCTATGTAAGCGTCAATATATACCTTGATGTTGCAGAAAAAAGACCATATGTTTTTTTAACCGATTTCCGAACACTAAAAGGGTGAATTTGGCGATTGAAACGCCTTTCAATTGTTCGCTGTCGGAGCAATGACCTTTCACCCAAGACGTCACAACAGGAAGCAATCCGCCATTTTCTCAAACACATTACACACACCAAGTCTGTTATTTTCCATTTTTTCGACTGTTTTCCGTACCTTGGAGACATCATGCCTCGTCGGTGTGTTGTCGGAGGGTGTAACAACACGAACAGAGACGGATTTAAGTTGACTTACGTGGAGTGTGCTAATCAGACATATCAATGGTCATGGCATTTTTATCGATGCTAACATGCTATTTAGCTAGCTGTATGTACATATTGTATAATTATGCCTCATTTGTAGCTATATTTGCATCCAGCCTTTCCCTCCACCCACATTTAATGTCAAACAAACACATACCAATCGGCGGATTCAAATTGCACCAGTGGTCAAAAGATGCGAAAGTCCCTCGATTGTTCTGCACACTTTACCGACAACAGCGATGCTACGGCAGAGATGTGTGGATATCCTGCGACACTCAAAGCAGATGCATTTCCAACGATAAAGTCAACAAAAATAACAAAGGTGAGTTTTGCTGATGTTATTGACTTATGTGCTAATCAGACATTTTGGTCACGGCATGACTGCAAGCTAATCAATGCTAACATGCTATTTAGGCTAGCTGTATGTACATACTGCATCATTATGCCTCATTTGTAGCTATATTTGCATCCAGCCTTTCCCTCCACCCACATTTAATGGCAAACAAACACATACCAATCGACAGATTCAAGTTCCACCAGTGGTCAAAAGATGCAATCGTTGGCTAGAAGGCGATCGCCGAATTTGTCCTCGTTGCCGCTGTCTGTCGTGATATTTCTCGATATCTTCAGTTTTTTCTTCAATTTCGTTTTCGCTATCTACCTCCACACTCCAACCATCCGTTTCAATACATGCGTAACCTGTTGAATCACTTAAGCCACTGAAATCCGAGTCTGAATCCGAGCTAATGTCGCTATATCTTTCTGTTCTATCCGCCATGGTTGTTTGTATTGGCATCACGCAGTGACGTCATAAAAAAATGGACGGGTGGATATAGCGATGGTGAAAATCAGGCACTTTGAAGCAGTTTTTTGGGATATTGCGTGATGGGTAAAATTTCGGAAAAAAACTTCGAAAAATAAAATAAGCCACTGGGAACTGATTTTTATTGGTTTTAACCCTTCTGAAATTGTGAAAATGTTCCCCTTTAAAAAAGACCCCCTTCTTAGACCAGGTGATCTGCCATTTCTTTCCTTTTCTGCCCCCCTCTCCCTTGTGGAAGTGGGGGACACAGGTCCGGTGGCCAAAGATGAAGTGCTGGCTGTCCAGAGTCAGAACCCGGGGTGGACCGCTCGCATGTGCATCGGTTGAGGACGTTTCTGCGCTGCTGACCTGTCTCCGCTCGGGATGGGCTCCTGCTGGCCCCACTATGGACTGGACTCTCACTATTATGTTATATCCCCTATGGACTGGACTTTGACGATATTATGCAAAACCCGCTCCAGATCCATTGCATCCGGTCTCCCCTAGGGGTTTCTCGTAGTCATTCATATTTACATCCTACTGGGTTGTGAGTTTTTCCTTGCCCTTTTGTGGGCTCTGAAACAAGGATGCCGTTGTGGGTTGTACAGCCCATTGAGACACTTGTGATGTAAGGCTGTATAAATAAACGTTGATTAATTGATTGATACCAACTTTTCTTAGCAACACAGTAAAGCATGGCGGTGGTTTCATCGTGATCCGGCGCTGCATGAGTGCTGTCGACACCGGGGAGCCGCGGTTGATTGAGGTGAAGTTTGAATTCCAACGGAGACATATTCTGACTGGTTAAAGTATGTGTTGCTCTCAGAGTGGCAAGGTCAAGAGTACCACTTGGCCAAGAACAAAGAATGTCACTGAGCATTGACTAAGTTTGTGGTCAAAAGCTTACAAAAATTTGCCATATAGTTGCCCCTTCGATAGGTGAATGTTCAATTGTAGTCAGGGGAAATTTGCATGTTTTCCTCCAACCACCCCCCAAAGCTATGTGCCTCTTAAGACCTCACTGTTGGCTTTGCAAGGTCATGTTAGCTCTAAACTAAGCTAAATTGATGCAAATCCATCTTTTTCTTATAATTCTGATTGTTATTTATTAAGATTATAAATGAATTCAACATTTTTAAGAATGTATTTTTTTTTTTTTATTAAACATAGTTTTTTTACACCATCATATGTGCTACATGATAGCAGCCAAGAGGATGTTTTGTAATCTGTGACCTGTTTCGAAAATGTTTTCTTATAGGTCACGTACAGTACCAAATATTTTAGGAGAATCGGTTTGAATCGTTTATTGCAGTGTTTGTCAAATGGGGGTAATTGAAGGTATACCAAGGGGCATGTGAGATTTTTTTTAAATATTCTAAAAATAGCAACAACTCAACTCCTTTAGAAATATATTTATTGAATAATACTTCAACAAAATATGAATGTAAGTTCATAAACTGTGAAAATAAATTCAACAATGCAATATTCAGTTTTGACAGCTACATTTTTTGTGGACATGTTCCATAAATATTGACATAAACGTTTTTTTTTTCTGAAGAAATGTTTAGAATTAAGTTCATGAATCCAGATGGATCTCTATTACAATCCCCAAAGAGGGCACTTTAAGTTGATGATTACTTCTATGTGTAGAAATCTTTATTTATAATTGAATCACTTGTTTTATTTTTCAACAAGTTTTTAGTTATTTGTATATCTTTTTTTCTAAACAGTTCAAGAAAGACCACTACAAATGTGCAATATTTTGCACCGTTTTACAATTTAATAAATCAGAAACTGATGACATAGTGCTGTATTTTATTACTTTATCTCTTTTTTTCAACCAAAAATGCTTTGCTCTGTCTAAGGAGTACCTGAATTAAAAACATAATTCACAGGGGGTACATCACTGAAAAAAGGTTGAGAACCACTGGTTTATTGTGTTGAATCGAAAATCAATTTTGAATGGAATCATCCAAACAAAAATAAGAATCAACTTGAATCTTGAGTTGTCAGATTCACATTTGTAATAAATGTAAAATATTATTTTCAAACATGGTGTTGATATGGTTTTAATCTTTTTTTTTTTTTAATTCTCAGTGAAATCAGGGCATACCCACTTCCACAAGTCGAAATGCTTAAAGTTTGTGTATAGTTTTCTTAAAAAAAAAAGCAGCATAACGTCCAATTCCATGGACGAGCAACACTGTAAATACAGCACTGTGGTCAAGACTATTTTAGTGCAAAACAAAAACTACAGCAGTATAAATGAAATACTGTAAAATGTATTGCAGTTTATTGTGACCTGATATTTTTCTGCCATTGTTCTCATAAGAAAGTCAAGTATTGCATTTTAGAACTGCACTGTCGACATCAAAAACCAATAGTAGACCTTCCGGTGCACCGTGTATATTCTTGCTTTAAAAAGACAGAGACGCTCCCTCAAAACACACACGACAACGAAAAAAAAAAAAATGTATGGGATTGTCGACAGTCTAAATGACTGTCGCCGAGCATTGTTATGCAATGTGGTCAACGGATAAATAGTGAAAGATTAACAACACCAGCAGCATTAAAACGGATAAATTTATATAGTTGACGGCTTTGTGTTTATTAGTGTTGATGAGTTTTCAAATTCCTTTCATAGTGAGAATATGTCTTCCAGGACTGTGTCCATTATCATAACCAGCTGCGGAGTCCTCTGCCTAGAACGCTTTTAAAAATGGATTTGAGCTCTCGTCACCGGTGGATTTGTTGCATGTTGTAAATGACTCACTTTCCCCCAGGCATCGTTCCAACATCACTAAAAACCGTCAAGCCTGTCCTTCAATGAAACAAATATAAGACGAAGCAAGTTATTTTTGGCAGGGTGTAACACCTGGATGGTAGGGCGCTAAAATACACATACAGAAGCATAAATCATTTGAGTGTAATTATTGTCATTGGGGGGATTTTTTCCCATCATCCACAATCTTTATGCAAGACAGGACTTTCTTCATTTTTTATTTTATGGTGAGTTCTAACCAACATTATTCGCAGCTAGTAGTTAGTAGCTGGCTACTCTCTATTAGTCGGAGGAGCAGTGTGAGCAAGGTGATGTGTCACGATGCTAGAAAAGTAGTTCTTCGGTAGACACATTTGTCTCATCCTAAAACTCATTTGTATACTCTAGCCTTTAAATAGACCCCCCTTTTAGACCAGTTGATCTGCCTTTTCTTTTTCTGCTCTGCCCCCCTCTCCCTTGTGGAGGGGGGAAAAGGGCACAGGTTTGGTGGCCAAAAATGAAGTGCTGGCTGTCCAGACTCGGGACCCGGGGTGGACCGCTCGCCTGTGCATCGGTTGGGAACATCTCTGCGCTGCTGACCTGTCTCCACTCGGGATGGTCTCTTGCGGGCCCCACCATGGACTGGACTCTCAGTACTATGTTGGATCCAAGATGGACTGGACTCTCACAATATTATGCTAGATCCACTCGACGTCCATTGCACCGGTCGCCCTAGAGTGGGGGTCCCCACATCTGCGGTCCTCTCTAAGGTTTCTCATTGTCCCTTTGGGTTGAGTCAGCAGACTAAATTAGGACCCTTTGTTTGCTTTTTCTTGATACTTGTAAGAAACATACTTTATTTGTCGCCATGGAGACCAGGATTAATTATTTAGAAGTCGCTAAAACAATGCCGACGGCAAATGGACGTTAGCCGCTAGCTGACTAGCCATGTCTTAAAGCAGTGGTTCTCAACCTTTTTTCAGTGATGTTCCCCTTGTGAACATTTTTTTAATTCAAGTACCCCCTAATCAGAGCAAAGCATTTTTGGTTGAAAAAAAAGAAATAAAGAATTAAAATACAGCACTATGTCATCAGTTTCTGATTTATTAAATTGTATAACAGTGCAACATTTTGCTCATTTGTTGTGGTCTTTCTTGAACTATTTGGAAAAAAAGGATATAAAATAACTAAAAACTAGTTGAAAAATAAACAAGTGATTCAATTATAAACAAAGATTTCTACACATAGAAATAATCATCAACTTAAAGTCCCTTCTTTGGGGATTGTAATAGAGATCCATCTGGATTCATGAACTTCATTCTAAACATTTCTTCACTAAAAAAGAAATCTTTAACATCAATATTTATGGAACATGTCCACAAAAAATCTAGCTGTCAACACTGAATATTGCGTTGTTGTATTTTTTTCACAGTTTATAAACTTACATTCATATTTTGTTGAAGTATTATTCAATAAATATATTTATAAAGGATTTTTGAATTGTTGCTATTATTAGAATATTAAAAAAAAAATCTCACGCACCCCTTGGCATACCTTCAAGTACCCCCAGGGGTACGCGTACCCCCATTAGAGAACCACTGTCTTAAAGCATCTCTTCCTGAGGGCAATTTAGTGTTATAACTTTACCTTTATCATTAGTTTTCAAGCCAAAATGCGTCCGTCTTCCCTTTTCTGTCTACACACAGTGTCTGTTTGTAAGTACTCCGTGATTGTGTGCTACCGGACATGCTCGTCTATTCGTAAAATAGCAAATACACAACGTGAGTTGGACACGGGCGCAGGGGGATGCGGGACCGGTACTTTTCAGAGACGGTATTGAAACAAAAATTATTAATTAGTATTGCGGTACTATACTAATACCGGTATATCGTACAACCTTAGTGGTAACACGTGCTTTGGAAGAGTTCAGGATCTATACACAGTCAGAAAGTTTCCACAGCGTTGTCGACACTGCCTCATCCCTGCCCTCTCCCCATTACCATGAATTGATTAATGTGGACCCCGACTTATACAAGTCAAAAAATTATTCGGGCGTTCCCATTTAGTGGTCAATTGTACGGAATATGCACTGTACTGTACAATCTATTAATACAAGTTTTAATCATTCAATTAATCAATCTCACACCAAAAACACTAACAAACTATTTAAATTATTATTATTTTTTATATTCCTAATCATTACAGCAAACTGGCTGGTAAAGTTAAGAAGTCTTGTAATTTCAAACTGCAGGTGTAGTGACAGTGTGTGCGTGTGTGTGTCAACAGGGAGGCTGCAAATGAGGAGAGTTGAGCCTGTTGTGTGGATTTTGTTATTAAATAAAACGTTGATCCATCGCCCTTTGTTATGTACTGTATGTTGGCTATCCAGTACTAGATAGCGCTTTGTACTGTGTCCAAATTGTACAATCTTTTACTAAAATATGGAATTTTGTTCAGGCTGGAACCCGTTAAATTAATGCTTACATTGTGTCCAAAATAACAGCAATACGAAGGTCCTGAGTAGTGAAGTGAAGTGTATTATATTTATATAGCGCTTTTCTCTAGTGACCCAAAGCGCTTTACATAGTGAAACCCAATATCTAAGTTACATTTAAACTAGTGTGGGTGGCACTGGGAGCAGGAGGGCAAAGTGTCTTGCCCAAGGATACAACGGCAGTGACTCGGATGGCGGAAGCGGGAATCGAACCTACAACCCTCAAGTTGCTGGCACGGCCGCTCTACCAACGGAGCTATGCCGCCCCGTAGTCCTGGGATCAATCCCGGGCTCGGGATCTTTCTGTGTGGAGTTTGCATGTTCTCCCCGTGACTGCGTGGGTTCCATCCGGGTACTCCGGCTTCCTCCCACTTCCAAAGACATGCACCTTGGGATAGGTTGATTGGCAACACTAAAACTGGAACCTAGAGTGTGAATGTGAGTGTGAATGTTGTCTGCTTTGGCCCTGCGATGAGGGGGCGACTTGTCCAGGGTGTACCCCGCCTTCTGCCCGATATAGTAGCTGAGATAGGCTCCAGCGCCCCCCGCGACCGTGAAGGGAATAAGCTGTAGAAAATGGATGGATGGAGCGTTCCACTGGGCATTTCATGAAGAAAAACAATGCAGAGCAGCACAAACTTAGACTACGCCAACTTTAGAATGGATTTGCAAAAACAAAAACAACAAAGAGTTTGTTCCAGGCATTAAACTAATAAGCTCGTCTGAGACAAATTGTGGACTGCGTCACAAATTGAGTCCTGGACGCTGCTTAATGCAACTCCATGACTTCTCCTGGAGGCAGAGGGTGATCTACAACGTTGTGACGGCGCTCAACATTCTCTCTCCGCTCAGCCATGGCTAATTGCTTTGCAGTTTGATTACCGCCATTCGTTTTAATGAGTGCTTCCCAACACATACAGTATACGCTCCCCTTCCAGTTTAAACATGCAGGACACACGTACGACTTGAAAGCACTCTTGCCACAGGAAAACGAAGGCTTGCTCATGAAACCATAGAGGCTGTTGTTTCTTTGATGAGAAGGTGGTGGCTTCATTCGGAATACAAACGCAAACACAATATCTAATCAATCTGTTTACAAAAGAAGAGGAACAGATGGTTATTACCAAACTGCGTACTGTCTTTGAAAGATGGTTTAACTGTGAGCTATTCAATGGCACTTTACCACCTGGTGCGCTGCTTTTTGTTCTTGTATTTGAGTGTTCGTGACAACAAAGCGAAAGCACGAGTATGACTTGGTCTATGTTGTTCTCATCCACTCTCTAGTAGAGTGGTTCTCAACCTTTTTTCAGTGATGTACCACCTGTGAAGATTGTTTTAATTCAAGTACCCCCTAATCAGAGCAAAGCATTTCGGGTTGAAAAAAAGAGATAAAGAAGTAAAATACAGCGCAATGTCATCCGTTTCTGATTTCTTAAATTGTATAACAGTGCACAAAAATTGCTCATTTGTAGTAGTCTTTCTTGAAATATTTGGGGAAAAGATATACAAATAACTAAAAACTTGTTGAAAAATAAACAAGTGATTCAATTATAAATAAAGATTTCTACACGTAGAAGTAATCATCAACTTAAAGTGCCCTCTTTAGGGATTGTAATAGAGATGCATCTGGATTCATGAACTTAATTCTAAACATTTCTTCACAAAAAAAAGAAATATTTAACATCAATATTTATGGAACATGTCCAGAAAAAAAATCCAGCTGTCAACACTGACTATTGCATTGTTGCATTTCTTTTCACAGTTTATAAACTTACAGTACATTCATATTTTGTTGAAGTATTATTCAATAAATATATTTAAAAAAGATTTTTTAATTATTGCTATTTTTAGAATATTTATTAAAAATCTCACATACCCCTGGGCATACCTTCAAGAACCCCCAGGGGTACGCGTATCCTCATTTGAGAACCACTGCTCTAGTAGACCGCATTTGCATTGCAATTTTTGTCTAGCATTCAATGATTGCTGTTTGACACCTAAAAGATCCATCCCTATTAACCCAAGCATTTTTTCCTAAAATATTAGAGTGATTTTTTTAATACAACAATAGTCGGAAGAAGACTGGTTACCTTAAAGATTTATACATAGAAACCAACAAGTGACTTCTCCTCACGCAAGTCAGAGCAAGGTTTCCTCTAGATTGCCAAGATACATGTACTGGTTAAGGTTTGTTTAGGGGCATCATTCTGCTAGGATGCTTATGTTTTCTTTAAAAATGTATGCATGCATTAAGAACACATCTGTTAATATTACCTCCAGTATTAACTCGGGCTGTCATATGATTAAAATATTTAACTGCGATTAATCACATTTTGTTAAAGTTGAAGTTAAAATACCACGGATGGTCACAAACACACTAGGTGTGGTGAAATTACCATCTGCATTTGACCCATCCCCTCGTTCCACCCCCTGGGAGGTGAGGGGAGCAGCAGCGGTGGCCACGCTCTGGAATCATTTTGCTGATTTAACCCCCAATTCCAACACTTGATGCTTTGATGCTGAGTGCCAAGCAGGGAGGTTATATATATATATAGTAGGTCTGTGAATCTTTGGGTGTCCCACGATTCGATTCAATATCGATTCTTGGGGTCACGATTCGAATATATATCGATTTTTTCGATTCGATTCGATTCTCGATTCAAAAAAGATATTTTTTCCGATTCAAAACGATTCTGTATTCATTCAATACATAGGATTTCAGCAGGATCTACGCCAGTCTGCTGACATGCTAGCAGAGTAGTAGATTTAAAAAAAAAAAAAAAAGCTTTTATAATTGTAAAGGACAATGTTTTATCAACTGATTGCAATAATGTAAATTTGTTTTAACTATTAAACGAACCAAAAATCTGACTTATTTTATCTTTTTGAAAATATTGGACACACAGTGTGTTGTCAAGCTTATGAGATGCGATGCAAGTGTAAGCCACTGTGACACTTTTTTTTATTTTCATAAATGACTAATGAGGGATTTTTAATCACTGCTATGCTGAAATTATAACTAATATTGATACTGTTGTTGATATTTATTTTTGTTTCATTACTTTTGGTTTGTTCTGTGTCGTGTTTGTGTCTCCTCTCAATTGCTCTGTTTATTGAAGTTCTGAGTGTTGCTGGGTCAGGTTTGGATTTGGAATAGGATTGCATTGTTATGGTATTGCTGCGTAGTGGTTTGTTGGATTGATAAAGAAAAAAAAAGGGAAAAAAATAGATTTTTTTAAAAATGAGAATCGATTCTGAATCGCACAACGTAAACGATTCAATTTGTATTCGAATCGATTTTTTCCCACACCCCTAATATATATATATATATATATATATATATATATATATATATATATATATATATATATATATATATATATATATATATATATATATATACATATATATGTATACTATTTATTTTTATTTTTACATGTTTTTGTTGATATGAGGTGGCGACTTGTCCAGGGTGTAACCCACCTTCCGCCCGATTGTAGCTGAGATAGGCGCCAGCGCCCCCCGCGACCCCGAAAGGGAATAAGCGGTAGAAAATGGATGGATGGATGGACTTTAAGTTGGTTTCCGGGCTTAACATCGGCTAAAATACTTGGCAAAGAAAAAAATGACCCAAGCAGCACTCAGAGCAGACATAGCCAAACTGTCTCTAAATATTGTTGCAATTTTCAAATTCAAATTTCAGGCATTCAGGTATGCCTAATAGAAGACGCTCAAACGTTAGGTAAGGCTCCACTTGTCTAAAAAGCTAATGATGCTAATTTAAACCAGCTTTACCATAAACATGCATTAAATATTTTACATGGCAATTTTTAATTGGCAACACTACTTTGTGTGAATGCGAGTGTGAATGTTGTCTGTCTATCTGTGTTGGCCCTGCAATGAGGTAGCGACTTGTCTAGGGTGTACCCTGCCTTCCGCCCAAATGCAGCTGAGATAGGTTCCAGCATCCCAAACGGGACTAGGGGTAGAAATGGATGAATGGATGGATGTAAAAATCCTCAAAATTTAGTAATAAAAAATACAACTAAGATCCATGTTGAAATCAAACAGCTGGTGTGTAATAAGTACAATACTTGCAGTATAATCACTTTCTAGGGCGTAACAGAAGACTGGACAGACATTCAGCTACATGTCAAAGAGTACTTCTGAGCTTGGCAACTCACCAAAGCCTATACACTACTGACATCTACTGTTTTGGAACTGCAATTGCATACAAAGTCTACTAAAGAAAACTTGCAAATGGCCCTCAGAAATGCTACAGGGAAACGAGATATAAAAACTGGACAGCACAGTATGATAATACGCAAATTGGTAAATGCTCCATAAAAATATATATTTTAATACTACACAATCAACATTAAATGGGTTATACTTGTATAGGGCTTTTCTACCTTCAAGGTACTCAAAGCGCTTTGACACTATTTCCACATTCACCCATTCATTCACCCATTCACACACACATTCACATACTGATGGCATGAGCTGCATTGCAAGGCCCTAACCATGACCCATCAGGAGCAGGGGTGAAGTGTCTTGCTCCAGTACACAACGGACGTGACTCGGATGGTAGAAGGTTTGGAACCAGCTTAATGAGAGCCTCAAGATGCTGTATCCATTCTCCAACTTCAAAAAGAAACTGAAAACTTACCTATTAACCACCTATCTTTAATGCCTCAAGTGGGGTAGTCTACTGTTGGGTTTTGCATGGTTGTATGAATGTATGTATGTGTGTGTATGCTTGCTTTAGTACTATTATCTCGTGTTTATTATATAGCGTTGTTGTTTTGTTTTTGTTCTTTGTTGTTGTGCTTGCTACCATGTTTCATCTTTCCATATATATACTGTCCTCTGGACCCCCTGTCAAAAGCTTTTTTTTAGCTTATTTGGGGGACCCTTTCACGTACCAACATCTTTAAATGATGACATTTCACCACTACAGTAATTGTTATATGGTATTGTGAATGAACTTGAAGGTGGGGATTGAACCAGGAACCCTCAGATTGCTGGCACGGCCACTCTCCCAACCGTGCCACACCATCCCCATTCATCAAGACACACAAAAAGGTACCGAAAATGAGTCCCGTTGCTTACGATTCTCAGGTATCGGGAATTGGTACCGTATCAGTTCAAATGTGAAAGGTATTCATACCTACTGTATTTTTCGGAGTATAAGTCGCTCCGGAGTAAAAGTCGCACCTGCCGAAAATGCACGATAAAGAAGGAAAAAAACATATGTAAGTCACACCGAAAAATACGGTATTTATAATATAGTGAGAACAATCGTCATCTGCTGTGGAACATTTGTTTTTGGTGCATTTCTTTTGTCAGAAAATACTTTCCATAAAGTAATGAAACACACAAATATTGCCAAACAGTGCCTTTTGAGACACTCGAGGACTACTCAAACAATGAATTCCACACTATTGAGCATTTATTATTTCTTTACAATCAAGTATTGTTGCTTGTATTTGTCTCTACTGGTAATCAGTGATTGGCTGATTGGGACCAATCACCAAGGTTGAGACGAAATGATACCCTAGATGTTGTTGACTAAAATCCTGCGTTCGCCATCACTGGCAGATTGTATTTTTATTTGCATGAGGAACAAGCTGGAGAGGAGGTGGAAGATCCTGACAACAAGCACATTTATTGAAACCAGACTCAGGCTGCCAGATGACAGCGATGTGAGCTGTTTCGTCATTGTACCAAAGACACGAGGTCGTCCATGTAACTGGTCCAACATGCCGAGTGCAGCAGAATAACACGTGTATCCAAGGACTTACAGTCCTGGTCAAAAGTTTACATACACTTGTAAAGAACATAATGTCATGGCTGTCTTGAGTTTCCAATAATTTCTACAACTCTTATGTTTTTGTGATAGAGTTATTAGAGCACATACTGTATTTGTTGGTCAAAAAAATAATCATGATTTTTTTTTTTTTTTTTTAAATGAATTTATTATGTTTCTACTGAAAATGTGACCAAATATTTTGGGTCAAAAGTATACATACAGCAATGTTAATATTTGGTCACATGTCCCTTGGCAAGTTTCACTGGAATAAGGCACTTTTGGTAGCCATCCACAGCTTCTGGCAGGCTTTTGGTTAAACTTTTGACCATTCCTCTTGACAAAATTGGTGCAGTTCAGCTAAATGTGTTGGTTCTCTGACGTGGACTTGTTTCTTCAGCATTGTCCACATGTTTAAGTTAGGACATTGGGAAGGTCATTCTAAACCCTTAATTTTAGCCTGATTTAGCCATTCCTTTACCACTTTGGACGTGTGTTTGGGGTCATGGTCCTGTTGGATCACCCAACTGTGCCCGATATCCAACCTCAAGGCTGATGATTTTAGGTTGTCCTGAAGAGTTTGGAGGTAATCCTCCTATTTTCATTGTCCCATTTACTTTCTGTAAAGCACCGGTTCCATTGGCAGCAAAACAAGCCCAGAGCATAATATTGCCACCATCATGCTTGTTGGTAGGTGTGGTGTTCCTGGCATTAAAGGCTTCACTTTTTCTGTGGTGGTAATAATATGCTGTGGGCCTTTTTTGCTGCCAATGTAATGGTGCTTTAAATGGGACAATGCAAAAGAAGGATTACCTCCAAATTCTTCAGGACAACCTAAAATCATCAGCCCAGAGGTTGGGTCTTGGGCGCAGTTGGGTCTTCCATATGAACATTATTAACATATTAACATTGCTGTATGTACACTTTTGACCCAGCAGATTGAGTCACATTTTCAGTAGACCCATAATAAATTAATAAAAAAATCAAACTTCATGAAAGTTTTTTGTGACCGACAAATGATGTCAGCCCATCCATCCATCCATCCATCCATCCATTTTCTACCGCTTGTCCCTTTTGGGGTAGCGGAGGGTCGCCACCTCATCGCAGTGATGTCGGACCATCACAAACAAATAATAATTGTAAAATTATTGGAAACTCAAGACAGCCATGACATTATGTTCGTTACAAGTTAATGTCAACTTTTGACCACAACTGTAGATTTTGGAGCTATATTTCCATCTATGACCCTCTTGTTCTTGACCGATGATCAGTATCTGCCAAGGCCTCACTGGCAAGGCCTTAAGTCAGTGGTTCTCAAACGGGGGTACGCGTAACCCTGGGGGTACTTGAAGGTATGTCAAGGGGTACGTGAGATTTTTTTTAAAATTCTAAAAATAGCAACAATTCAAAAATCCTTAATAAATGTATTTATTGAATAATACTTCAAAAAAATATGAATGTGAGTTCATAAATTGTAAAAAGAAATGCAACAATGCAATATTCAGTGTTGACAGCTAGATTTTTTTGTGGACATGTTCCATAAATATTGATGTTAAAGATTTAGTTTTTTTGTGAAGAAATGTTTAGAATTAAGTTCATGAATCCAGATGGATCTCTATTACAATCCCCAAAGAGGTCACTTTAAGTTGATGATTACTTCTATGCGTAGACATTTTTTATTTATAATTGAATCACTTGTTTATTTTTTAACAAGTTTTTAGTCATTTTTATACCTTTTTTTCCAAAAAGTTCAAGAAAGACCACTACAAATGAGCAATATTTTGCACTGTTATAAAATGTAATGAATCAGAAACTGATGACATAGTGCTGTATTTTACTTCTTTATCTCTTTTTTTCAACCAAAATGATTTGCTCTGATTAGGGGGTACTTGAATCAAAAAAATGTTTACAGGGGGTACATCACTAAAAAAAGGTTGAGAACCACTGCCTTAAGTCGCCAATAGCAACAAGTGCAAGAATAGAGAGAAGATGCCAGCAAACAAAAATGTGTAGGCTAAATGCAGAATGAATCTAACAACACCGACTCTTACTGGATATGGTATCACGGAATTGTCCCGTTTGATTTACATAATGCAGCGCCTGCCTCTTCCCTAAGCGCTCTTATCATAGCATAAAAGTGTCACACCTTGCCAGGATGTAGTAAACAGAATGAACAAAACAAATAAAACCACCACACATGAGAAAATATGTGCAAAATTGGAATAGAGCTCAGGCATATACCATATAAACACCCTACTAATCCAATTGTTCCCTCCACTGGGAGCAGGAAAGGGGGAGAAAAGAATCCTAATGAGAAGCTGAGAGCTAAACAAGCATGGTGGTAATAACAGTGGGGGCGTCTTTCACAGCAATTGTTTGACTCTGGTGACATACTGTACAGGCATTAAGTATTCATGAAAACAGATGAACAGCTTGTTGGAATGGTATTCCTAATAAATATCTAAAAAGATCTGAAGCTGCAGGAAAAGACGAGGGGAAAGAAAACAGTATGAGTGCAATTTGTTCCCGAAAATGGCATCGTGAGCACAAGGAAATCCAATTAGCTTGATAGATAAACACATTTTGTTGAATCGAGGAAAAAGATTGTATTTGATAAATTTGTCTTTAAAAAAATCTACCACTGAGGGCTGAAACATGTTTGGTAGTTTACTGGAAGCATAATCTGTGCTTCAGTAAAACAAATTGTAAATGTTTTCTTAATTTTGAATTGGCCATATTTGTAGACTCCTGGGTTATAGATGCAATTTACTTGGAAGTTTTTTGTTTTTTTCCAACTTTTTTCCCCAGCCTTCTTTGCCAGAACACTAGCTCAGGTGGGCCTCAGTTGATTTTCTTCAAAGTATTATACTATATATTGTCCAACTCTTAATTACCGATTCCGATATCAACCGATACTGATATATACAGTCGTGGATTTAACACATTATTATGCCTAATTTTGTTGTGATGCCCTGCTGGATGCATTAAACAATGTAACAAGGTTTACTAAAAATAACTCAACTCCAGCTATGGAAAAAAATGCCAACATGGCACTGCCATATTTATTATTGAAGTCACAAAGTGCATTATTTTTTTTACATGCCTCAAAACAGCAGCTTGGCATTTGGGACATGCTCTTCCTGAGATAATCCTGATACCTACTACAACTATGGGAAGTACTATACTTTTGAGTTCCACAAAGTGCATTTTTTTTTTTTTTTTTTTAAACATGCCTCAAAACAACAGCTACAAAAACAATGAAGGTCAGTCCAGAGTATACTAGAGTAATAAAGTAAACAATAAAATAGTCCTACTTTAGTGCAAGACTGCCTGGCATACTGTATAATTGGAAATTATAAACTAGGCTCAATCTGCCCTGCCTTAACTTATTTGTATGAGTAACACAAATGTGCTGCAAGCTAGTGGTGACTGCTTGAAGTGGCCTAGCAGTCAGCCAGAGCTTCTGAAAGGTTGTGTTGAGACAGGGCAGCTCCGTTCACTGCAAGCTGCAAAGTGTGCAGCATGCAGGGCAGACTAGCCACACCAAACTCCACCGTAGCTATTTGCTACACTGCGTGCGTTGTCCCTGACCACAATGTGGGCTTTCGCCTTGAGGTGTTTTTTGTTGTATTTTTGTTTTTTTCTCGCGGAGTCTTTAAGAGACAACTGTGTGGTACTACTTTTTTTCGCTGTTTGCTTTTCATCCATCTTCCGCTTGTATTCATCGTGTATTTCTTAATGATTATTGAAGCGGTGGGAGATTAAATTGCTTGTATTAAAGGAAGACAACTTGGTTCCTCCTCGCATAACCAACTATTTGCAGTCATTGCAAATTGCCAGTTTTTTATCCGTCAGACACACTTTAAAATAATCCCAAACCATGTTGTCAGTCAGTCACTGAGCAAGCGAGATTGTTAGCCAACAATACACTCTTGTAGTTGTTATGCACCGCCGCGGCGGTTTGATGAGGTCATCAAGCGTCGTCAGTAAACCTCTCATGCTGCAGTCGTCAACTCCTGTGTTGTGTGCCGGAGAGCAGAGAGGGGAGAGGCTGCTGACTGGGACGCAACTGCTCTGTACTTCTCCCTACGTTTGTGTACCGTTCCGTACAGCAGCGTTTTAAAAAGTCATACATTTTACTTTTTGAAACCAATACCAATAATTTCGGATATTAAATTTTAAAGCATTTATCATTTATAATATCGGACTGCCGATATTATCGGACATCTCTACTATATAGTGTGGGTGGTGGGAAGAGCGGCCGTTTCAGAAACATGAGGGTTCCCGGTTTACTCACCGCCGATTTGGATGGCAAATCACTGCCGTCGTGTCCTTTGGCAAGACACCTCACCCTTGCCCCCAGTGCAGCTCACAATGGTGAATGGTGGTGGTCAAAGGGGCCGTCAGTGTACCCCAGGGCAGCTGTGGCTACAAATGTAGCTTACCACCACCAGGTGTGAATGTGGAGTGAATGTGAGCGCTTTGAGTATCTAGTTGATAGAAAAGCGCTATAAAACTAATCCATTATTATTATTCTAGAAGAGCTGTAATACCCAGTCATCATTCAGATATCCCAATATATATAACACGCCCACATATTTAGCGGTACCAGCAAATACTGGCCTGGCCTCCACATTACACCATTTTTAAAGCAAATGTTTTTAAAGTGTTCTTTCTTTATCCATAATCATGTTTAAAGCAGCTAATATTTTCCCACATGTACATTGTGGGTTTTTTTTTACCTTATGATTGTTAGTAAACTGTGTGTTTCACCTTAAAGGCTGCAATGTCTACCGAGAGTATATTGTCCTCCCTTTTTGTGCAGGAGGAACAAAAATGTCTAGAACAGGGGTCTCAAACATGCGGCCAGCGGGCCAATTGCGGCCCGCGAGACGTTATTATGCGGCCCGCGCTTTGATATGACAATGTAATGTTGGTGCGGCCCGCAAGTTTAATATGAATGGCGCTTGACAGCGTCATACTTGCCAACGTCCCCAATTTTCCCGGGAGACCCCTGAATTTCAGGGCACCAATTCTCTCAAAACTCCTGTCAATTTTTACCAGAGCAACAATATTCAGGGACTGCCATAATGGCACTGCCTTTAGCGCCCCCTACATCCTGAACTGACAGCGTGCAAGCTTAGTTGTATATTGCATCTGGCCATGTGATACCCACGTGTGTTATTGCAAGATATATTTGATCAACAGCTACACAGGTCACACTAAGGGTGGCCGTAAAAAAAACTTTTAACACTATTACAAATATGTGCCAGACTGTGAACCCACACCAAACAAGAATGACAAACACATTTCGGGAAAACATCCGCATCGTAACACAACATAAACACACCAGAACAATTACCCAGAACCCATGCAGACCTAACTCTTCCGGGCTACAATATACACACTCCTGCTACCACCAACCCCCGACACTCCCTACTTACGTCGGTTGAGGTGTTGTATATTGTAGCCCGGGAGAGTTTGGGTTGCAAGGTGTTACCTATAAGTTCCTTTAACAGCGCAAATTTTTTTAACGTGCATGCCTCCTGAGTCCTTTTTGACCCTTGCGCCATTCTGTAGCGTGGGGAAATGTGGCCGTTTTCCCTATTTACTGATGAGCAACAAGACAAAGAAGAGGGTACATTATAGAAATACCAGGTCCAAAGCCATGACAAGTTCTACTCCCGACCATACAAAACCATTTTTTGTTAATCCATGATCGCTGTGAGACGTCACATCCGAGCAACAGCCGGCTGCCGAGCTTGCATTCAGGCTGATCAGCCGAGCTTTACTTCTGTGTTTACATTAGTTTAATGACATAAAATGCGTGTTTTTACTATAAGTATTTGAGTAAGAGGGCATAAAAGCTCAGCAGAAAGTAAAGGCGGTGGGCAGAAAGTACAGCGTCACTTTTTTTAATCATAGCCTTTCACGCCATCAAGACACCATCTCTAATCAATCACACACTTTGGCTCTGCAATAACAATGGGTTCCAGGTTCAATCCCTGCTTACGCCATCCGGGTCACTGCCATTGTCTCCTTGGGCATGACATTTTACCCACCTGCTCCCAGTGCCACCCACACTGGTTTAACCTCGAAAGGCCTTAGTGGCTCTTATTTCCAAAATTGTGTACACTACTGAATTGGGGTCTTATGGCCACTTATGTGGACACTTATACTGCAAGCTGGTGGTGTCATAAGAGTATAACATACATTGGAATTTGGAAAAAAAAAAAGTGTAAAAATAAGAATTAGCATGAAGTACAGGTTTGTTACTTATGGACTAAGTACATCATTTAATTAGGGTCCAATAAGCCCAAATAGCAAAGATAAATTAAAAAAACGCATGCAAACAAACAGCTTAGGCCTTAAGAATTAAATGTAACTGAGCTGTTGGGTTTCACTATGTAAAAACGCTTTGAGTCACTAGAGAAAAGCGCTATTTAAATACAATTCACACAATAGCGCTACAAGTTACATTTGTTCTAAATACACAACAAAAGGAAAACATGTCATGCGTTGCAATCCTGTTTTGTAATGTAATCTGTGATATTTTAACCAAAATAAATGCTACTACATCCATTGAGGAATATGACATTTTCCGACGGATTGAAACAAAGTGTAGATTATTATATAAAATGTTCTGGCTAATAGTACTCAAAGAATGTTTAGCAGGCTGAATATGACATTTTATTACCAGAGAAGGTTAAAACACTGTCATGCAGAGAGATATGAATACCATTAACTTGTACAACGTGTAATCTACAAAATATCAGAAGCATGTATTCAGGTAGAAATATCACAAATTACATTACCAAACATCTTTGACAAGCACAGCATGATCGTAAAATCCACATTTTGTGTTATAATGTGTGACATTGGTATCTTAACATGGTGTTATAAACGCAGATGCTTCCATCCCTACAAAATCCAAAATCTGGAAAGACACCAACACACTTCGGGTAATTTGTTTGTCATTAAAAGCATGTTTATATCTGTTTGTGTTGAGCTGTTTAAAATGCAAGAAAACATTAAGGGCAAATAAAAGCAAACTAATTGTCAGGCTTTCCCCTGACAGTTTGTTTGTGTTTTAGTTTTTTCCTCTGCATTTGTGTTTGTTTTCTCTGTGTTTAGTATCTTCTGTCTTCAGTTCCTGTCAAGTGCTCTTATTTTGGTTCAGCTTCCTGTTTGTCTCCCTGTGTGCTGTTGTCACCTCGTCTGCGGCTGACTGGCACCTGGCAACACCCGTTGTCAATCAGCCCGCTCCTATTTGTACCCACTGTGTCTTCCAGTCATGGCTGGATCATTGTATTGTCATGTCGTTCTTGTGTCTTTGCTACCTGTCTTGTCTGGCATCGTTACAGCTACTACCTGTCGTGCTACATTTTGTCCTGGTCGTCGTAGCGGTAAGCTGTTTTTGTTAGCCATTAGCTGTTTTCAGTTTTTCTGTTTGCTACCCACTAGCTTCCATGCTAAAGTTCCTTTTTGTTTTTCTAGCTCCCAGTGCTAGCTCCCTTAGTTTATAATTTTATAATTCCGCCCACGTGTGTGCTTTTTGTTTATACCCTTTGTTTGTTCTTATTCTAATATTTTAAATTAAATCATGTTTTCTCAATCAATGCCTGCCTCCATCTCTGCATCTTGGGGTTCGTCACCAAATAACACTGACACTAATTGTTCAGTCATGGTAATAAAAACTTGAAAAATATCTGTCTTGGGTACACTTTTTAATAAAAAATGTTTTTATTTTTCTGCGATTAATCATGATTAATTTGGAGTTAATTATGAACAAACTGCGATTGATCGCAATTAAGAATTTTAAGAGTTTGACAGCCGTAATAAAAAGGATTTGCGCTCTTCGCTTTGAATTAATTTTTTTCATGATAATTGTGTTTTTATTCTTGTAATTGTATGCATCAGTAAAGCACTTTGAATCCCCTTGCATTTCAATTGTGCTCTAAAAATAAACTTACCTTATACATTCAAACAGGTGGTGGCTAAACAACTTAAACCCAAACGAGTCAAAGCTTTTCTTACGGACACTAACACACGGAATAAAAGTGTGTCTTAGCGAGTTAGCAAACAACTGACAAGGTGGTATGATGCTAAATTTTGTGTTATTAAGCAGAGTCATCAAAGTAATTAAGTTTAAGTTCAAGTTAAGTTAAAGTACCAATGCTAGTCACACACACACCAAGTGTGGTGAAATGTGTCCTCTGCATTTAAACCATCCACTTAACACCCCCTGGGAGGTGAGGGGAGCAGTGAGCAGCAGCGGTGGCCATGCCCAGGAATATGTTTTGGTGATTCAACGCCCAATTCCAACCCTTTGATGCTGAGTGTCAAGCAGGGAGGTAGTTGGTCGCATTTTAGTCTTTGGTATGACTAATTATGAAAGTACAGTTTATTTATACAGCACTTTTTACAGATAAAATCACAAAACTCTGTACAAAACATAGGTGAAGGAAAACAACAATTCAAATATAACAACAATATGATGAAAATGATACGAAGGTGATTAAAAATGATAGTTAAAAGGTGCATTAAGTAAAAGCTAACTAAAAATATATGTTTTCAAATGTTTCAAACATGATATACAGACAATATCCTTTTTTTAATCATTCTGTTTTTTTTTTTTACCAATCTCATTAATATCAAAAACAAGACTTTCAAAGTGCATTTATTTTGTGCTTTTTTGCCTTTGATTTGATTGTGTCTTATAAAATATACAAACCGCTTATATCGTCTTGTTTGGGTCATTAAAATGGGTTTCATTAAGAAAATCACAGCGATGTTGGGGATATTTTCCTGCTTTTTCTTGATCCAGACTAATACAGTTTCGAAAATTCTACAGTACGTATTATTCGCAGACGATACAAATTTATACTGATCAGGAGATGACTTGAACATCTTAGCCGAATAATATTGCAGAGGAAATGGTTAAACTAAAATTGTGGTTTTATGTAAATAAATTATCTTTAAATTTGTCATTAGTAATATAATAAAAGTATGAATTAATTTATCAATAAACAATGTAAAAATTGAGAAGGTGTCCATAATCAGATTTCTTAGGGTCATACTTGTTGAAAAGTTGACATGGAAAGCGTATATATTGCATGTTTTACTTTGAACAAGGTTAAATACAGTTTGCCGTATAACACAATGAGAATGTTATATTGCTCAATTATTCTACCGTATTTTTGTCAGGCCGGGGTTTTCGCAGCTTACTGCTGGGTTCGTTCTCCCGAAATGCAGGTTGGAACATGATTTATTCCTCAAAATATCAAAATATTACAAAAAACAGAAAACGAGCCGACAGAACAACGTGCCTGAACGCACTCAAAACTAAAGCAAATACTTAGCATAGACTATGGACAAGGAATACTCACAAAACTGTGGCATGAAACAAACAAATCTTACGTAGACATGGCATGAAGCAAACATTTAGCATAAACTACAGACAAGGCAAAAGTCACGTAACAGGTGTATGTAGCAAACAATGATGCCGGACTGAGCGTAGCGAGCAAGGTGGATAAATAACTCTCTGATTAGTGGTTGACAGCAGCTGGGTGTGGGACCACTAACCAGAGGCAGGTGAACCCAATTAATCCCCATTGTTAGCAAAATAAACCAAGGAGTGCACAAAACAGGAACTAAGGGACTCCAAAACTAACAGAACATAACAAAAACCTGATCTGGACCAGAGATCATGACAGTTTTAATTATTGTGCAGAAAAATGGGGAAATACATATCACAGCAACATAATGACTTTATTTATTTTACAGAAAAGAGCAATTTGTATTGTTTTTAAAGTAGGATACAGAGACTACATAAATCCACTCTTCATTAGGGCAGGATTTTTAAAACTAAAAGACATTGTAGAATTGCATACTCTATTAGTGATATTCAAAGCTAGAAATAAAGTTCTCCCGAAGGATATACCAAAGTTATTCGTGTTCACGTCTGAAGATGAGAATCACAGAAGGCCGTATGACTTTAAACATCCAAGAGCGGGAACAAATTTGAAACGAATGTGCTTGTCTTGTCTGTCTGGTGTGAAAGCATGGAATTCTCTAAAGAAAGATTTCAAAAGTTGCAAGAATATTTTTGAATTTTAAAAAGAGTTACAAAAAGAAACAACTGGAATTATATAAAACGGATGTTTTTTATTTTGATTGGACGTGTCATTGTGAAAATCCTTAAACGAAAATTATGTTGGAGTTCGGGTGTTGGTGGAGGGAACAGTTATAGAGTCATCTAAAATAATTTGTGTTTAAAACAAAAAGGAGCAAATAAATATGAGAATATTATTCTTCCATCTGCTCCTTTCTGATGAATGATAATGTATAAGAAACAAAAAACAATGAAAGTGTGAACTGTGCGTGGCTTGTGTATATATATATATATATATATATATGCATTTTAATGAAAGGAATAAAAAGAAATGATGATGATGATGATGACAATAATTTGCTAGTCCCGTATTTTTCGGATTATAAATCACAGTTTTTTTCATAGTTTGGCCGGGGGTGCGATTTATACTCCGGAGCGCCTTATGTGTGAAATTATTAACACATTACCGTAAAATATTAAAACATATTATTTATCTCATTTGCGGAAGAGACGAAGGAAATGTCAGCAATCGTCACATACAGGTCAACCAATAAGAATTTGGCTGGGGAGGGTCATGGCAGAAGTGCATTGTGGGTCATGGGATGCTAACTGCTATATGCTATATGCTACTGCCATAGCTATTAAATTGGATCATTTTAACGTTGACGGTAACTTATAAAAACTGAGAAGGGCTGAACAAAAATTGGACCGAAATGGAAATCATGTACAGCAGATTACAAGATGGACGTAGTGAAATATGCTGCAGAAAACGACAAGAGGAAGCGGCGCATACATTTGGAGTTGGCAGAGTTTCTTTAGAAGCGACATCGAGGAAGAAGATTTCATGGGATTTAGCAATTAGGAGTGGCATATTGTTTGGTAAACGTATAGCATGTTCTATATGTTATAGTTATTTGAATGACTCTTACCATAATATGTTACTTTAACATACCAGGCACCTTCTCAGTTGGTTATTTATGTGTCATATAACGTACACTTATTCAGCCTGTTGTTCACTATTCTTTATTTATTTTAAATTGCCTTTCAAATGTCTATTCTTGGTGTTGGATTTTATCAAATAAATTTCCCCCAAAAATCTGACTTATACTCCAGTGCGACATATATACTGTATGTTTTTTTCCTTCTTTATTATGCATTTTCGGCCGGTGCGACGTATACTCCGGAGCGATTTATAATCCGAAAAATACGGTAGATGCTTTGCTTTGATCGGGCCTCTCTTTCCCACAGAATGAATATTAGAGCCTACCTCCTTAAAAAGACTTATTTGGTCAGCTGGAGAACTATTTGGAGAGACGCGATGAAGAAGGCAGAGCCGAAAAGAAGCAACAGCAGCTGATTTTTTTTTTTTTTATTATGAGACAGTGTGTGATGAATGGGACTATATCTTTCTCTTCTGCCCGTCAATTCTCTATAGATTCCAGATGATAACAGTCCTTGCACTCTACTTTCTTCCTCTCCATCTGCCCCAATGTTTTTTTCTCTGATCTACTGCCTTCAACAGACAAGAAATTCTTTCGGACCCCTTTTTTTTTTTTTCCCTCTGTTTACCCCTCTTTCCCTATTTGGCCTTCTCTATCCTCGCAGTCTTTGATTCCTTTTCCTCCATCGCTTTATGATCAGGGCCCCGCCGCCCTTCTACTGTATTGTGCAGAACAGGAGGGGGCTACAAACAACATCACATATCCAACACTGCCCTTTCTCTTTTTAACTAAAGCCTTTTCTATCGCGACTTCATGTTTTCTTTTTAACCACCAGCTCTCATGTCCCCCTGCAAGAAAAATAACTTCCCGATGGGCGGTACGTGTTTGCCTGGAAACACATTAGCAGTGTTGGGTAAAAGGCTATGACAAACGACAGGGGACTAACAGCAGGGATGCCGCCGGTCATTCGGCCCCGAGTGCACTGTAACACTCTGACAGATCTGCCAACGCCGTATAATATGTGCCTTAATCTTGCTGTAGTAGCTATGCTCATTACACACTCAGCATGGACCCTCGATGGGCAGCACACAGTGGGGCGAGGGGCTCACACCGGGGTCGGATGAAATTTGTACACCAACTGGATGGATGGCGGTGACGTTGAGACCGAAGCCACAGTAAAAGGATGCGTAACACGCCACGACACTTCACGCAGATCAAGTGGATTTATGGTCCGTACCATCCCCACCCCCGTAAGAGACAAAAAAAATAAAAAATATTGAGAATGTTAATTTCCACTGCCATAAAGCATCATAATAGGCATGGCGCTGACATGTGAGCATGTTTGCGTGCCTCACAATCAGCCCGCTGTGATGCATGCAGACCGCACACATGACAGACATCAGAATGCGGGCTTGGACCTTAAGACTTTCACCCGTCCTAATTGCACGGGGTGACAATACGCACCGTAAAAACTGACACATGCAAAACATAAAACTCTGCAATCCAACCAGCTTTCAGCGCCTTCCTAGCTGATATTCAGGAGACTGAATGAATGGATTTTGCAAAAAAAAAGAGTTGATTTACAAAGCAGAGGAACAAATCTGAGTAAAAAAAAAAAAACTTGCAGAAAGACCACTGAGTGAAAAAAAAGATGACCTCCTTGCATACATCATTTTTTAGCATGGTTGAACAAACACACACACTTGCACACAAGCGTGCACACACACACACTCACACACACACACACACACACACACACACACACACACACACACACACACACACACTCACACACACACACACACACACACACACACACACACACACACACACACACAGCAGACTTGGAGCACTATAAGTCCCAGACTGCCAACTCAGTTTTATGTCTAGGCTTTGATACAAATCCGCTCAGCATGAGAGCTCCGTCCACCACCTGAGGTATACGTGTTTATGCCTGAGTGTGCGTGTGTGTGTCCACCACCTGTTCCTCAGTGACGCAAGCCAACCTCCTTCAACTTTCCACATGAAGCTGTACCTCATTAATCAATTTCGTGAGAGATTGCCATTTACTGTTTAAATACATATATACTTTGTATATATACACATATACTGTATATACATACATATGTACATACATAATTTTTTTATAAATATATATATACTGTATATACGTACATGTATACATATATACACACATCTACTGTATATAAATACATATCAACATAAATACATATACACATACATATATATACATACATACATACATACATACATATACAATATACATACATATATACATGCATACATACATACATGCATAGACATATGTATATACATTTATACATACCTACATAAATACATACATACATACCTTATTAATCAATTTTGTGAGAGATTGCCATATACTGTTTGAATACATATATACTTTACATATACCCACAGACATATATATATATATATATATATATATATATATATATATATATATACACATACATATATATACACACATTATTGTATACACACAAATATATAAAGACATTTTGTACACAGACATGTATATATACATATACACACGCATATATATACACACATATATACATTCTTACATATACATACATACATACATATATACTGTACATACATATACACATTCATGCATATACATACATACATTCATTCATGCATATACATACAGTACATACATTTTATATATATATATATATATATATATATATATATATATATATATATATATATATATATATATATATATATACACACACACATACATATATATATATATCCATCGATCCATCCATCCATGTCTACCGCTTATTCCCTTTGGATTCGCTGGTGCCTGTCTCGGCTACAATTGGGCGGAAGGCACTGTACACCCTGGACACGTCGCCACCTCGTCACAGGGCCAACACAGATAGACGGACAACATTCACATTCTAGGGCCAATTTAGTGTTGCCAATCAACCTATCCCCAGGTGCGTGTCTTTGGAAGTGGGAGGAAGCCAGAGTACCCGGAGGGAACACACACACACATATATATACATATATATACATACATATATATATATATATATATATATATATATATATATATATATATATATATAGAAATAAATGATAAATGGGTTGTACTTGTATAGCGCTTTTCTACCTTCAAGGTACTCAAAGCGCTTTGACACTACTTCCACATTTACCCATTCACACACACATCCACACACTGATAGAGGGAGCTGCCATGCAAGACGCCAACCAGCACCCATCAGGAGCAAGGGTGAAGTGTCTTCCTCAGGACACAACGGACGTGACGAGGTTGGTACTAGGTGGGATTTGAACCAGTGACCCTCGGGTTGCGCACGGCCACTCTCCCACTGCGCCACGCCGTCCCCATATATATACATATATATATATACATATATATATATATATATATATATATATATATATATATATATATATATATATATATATATATATATATATATATATATATATATATATATATATATATATATATATATATATATATATATATATCCCTCGTCCAGGCATACACAATAAAAACCTCAGTTTGTTCCTTTCATCCTTCAGCTCACATAACTCACCTTCAGGCCAAATCAAGTCATACAGAGCGGTCACATGATCCATGCCCCAATGTTTTCTCAGATGGTCCAACGGATTTGTTTAAGTGATTTAATAATTATATATATATATTTATATAGATACATATATATATATATAATCGCAATATTTCACTTAGTATAGTAAAAATAAACCATGATTTTTGTTGTACTGTATGTGTGGCATGTACTGTAGGTTACAAAAATACTACAGTTGAGAAACTGTGACAGACCTGACCATGCAGTCGCTACAAATCGATCGCTGACAGGAATGAAAATCAGATTACAACTGTGACCAGCAGAGATGAGAATGTGTAGCAATATGACCTTTGACCTGAGACGCCTGGTGCAAGCAAAACAAATCTGATAGAAAAATAGTGACTGGATGAGGGAGGAAAGGAAGGATGTTGTGATTTTTATGTTTTTGCCAAAGCCACTTTGTGCCGGGACTCGTCCTTAAAAACTATAGGGAAAACAAACAACTACTCACTGGAGGTCACTGGTGTGTGTGTGAGTGCCAGGGAAACAAACTCAGTTTGCGCCAGCTCATTGGCATACACCCCAAATATTAAATAACACATCTTTTTCAGATGTATTTTATTGTATACAAATATAAGATTATAATTTATTTTTGCTTTTCAAATATTTATTTTATTGGAATGTGAGAATTTATTTTGGTATGGTTTGAACTCCTGCTTGTACTGTTGAGTAGAATAATTCACGCAGTAGTGGAGCTCTCCCCAAAACTGTCTTGCTATTATTTATGTATTTATTCACTTATTTTGTCTGTGTTACAAATTAAGTATAGGAAATCAACCATATTGTAACTGTATGCATGTTCGAAGTAAAATAAAACCATAACCATATGCAGCAAATCAGTTCAGATTGAATCAACAGTGCCTCTGCTGGTTGCAGCCTAGGAGTGCACGCCATGTTGACACCATTTCTTCACGATAATAGATTATTATGCCAGACAGTCCCCTTGTCTCTTGCTAGATACCAAACAAAGATTGGTAATCTTTATACAACCTACTACTAGGGTTGTACGGTATACCGGTATTAGTATAGTACCGCGATACTAATCAATCATATTCGGTACTTTACCGCCTCTGAAAAGTACTGGTCCGGTACTTTGAAGTTGCCTGGAGGTGTTGTGGTGCATGTACAATAGATGGCAGTATTGTCATGTTTAAGAGTGTCACATGCTGTTTACGGCAGACGAACTGCCTTACGGTAGAGTGGTAGACGTAAATTTGACTGCTGTTGTTGTCTGTTGTTACTACGCTGGGAGGACTTAATGAAACTGCCTACCAATAAACCCACAAAAGAAACCAAGAACTCGCCCTCAATAATTCCACAGGTTTAACGTCATTGAGCAGACACGCTCTCAGACACGTCACTTAGGTCCTCATAGAGCTGGAGGGGGCATGGCCTCCAGTTCCGCCTGAATTTCGGGAGATTTTCAGGAGAAAATTTGTCCCGGGAGATTTTCGGGAGAGGCGCTGAATTTCGGGAGTCTCCCGGAAAATCTGGGAGGGTTGGCAAGTATGAATAAGAATCATATGTTTAATATACCCTAAGATGTTGTGTTAAAATAAAGCCAATAATGCAATTTTATGTGGTCCCCTCTATTTAGAAAAATATCGAAATGTACCAAAAGAATGTTGGTACTGGTACCAAAATAATGTGTCCGAACACTACCGACTACAATGTTATAAAAATTTAAACACTAAACATTATGTCTGGCATGCACAAATCTACCTAAGGTTTGACATTGTCCATGATTGCCAAAATGTGTTTTTTGTTTAGTTTTTTTCTTCTTAAAGGTTTACAAGGAGGCCGTCGTTAGTGCACTGGTTCAGGTAGCTGACTCGTTCAAATGATGTGCAATCTTTTCCCACCTTTTGATGACTCCTTAACGACCCTAAATGCTCACGAAACCCGTGGTGAGTACATGACAATCCTGCGGAACAATGTTTTTTATCTCATCAGACATCGCAACAACAAGGAAATAAACCGGAGCAGACAACCAATCAGACCTCCCATCTGCCGGTCTGCCACACAGTGGTTGGCTCGCATGACAAGTGGCGAAGGAATAATTCCACTGAAGGACACACCCCAGGGAAGAAGGAAAAGGAGGAGGGAGAAAAAAAAAAAAAAATACAAGTTGGAGGGGCAATTCGGAGCGAGCGGAGTGGCCAACCGCATGGCAACTCCAGGCGACTTGATTGGTGGAGGGTTGCAGGCAGCCAGGCAGGAATATAATTTAAGGGGCTCGGGGAAGGCTGTCTCAATATGACATCTTTGGGAGCTATTCAATCTATAGCCAAACCCCTCCAGTTCGCCTCTCGCCTGGCACATGTGGCAGGGAGGTTACAACTGTGAGCTCACTGCCTGTCAAAACCACAACAACCTCCGGAGGGGAAGATTTGAAGAGATGAGGGCAAGAGAAAGGAGAGGAAAAGGGCGTAAAGACATAACTGTGGACCACCTTCATCACCAAACCAACACTTTATGCAGAGAACGATATGAACAATAAATATAAATCTATTTGCTTGGGGTCTATGTTGGCCACACAAACAACATAATGCCTTTCGTAAGACACTTTCATTAAGGCACAACACCTCATTTTAAACAAACGCGAGTGTGTTAATATTGTGTTTACAAAGCATGCCGCCGCTCAAACAGACTCAATATTTGCTGTTTGCATTATTTATATTTTGCATTATTTATCGGTGGTACCCACAGACAAATGAGCCAAACGTCAAAACAAATGAGAGGTAATTTAACATTCTCTTGAAAATGGCCATTACCTGCTATACTGCCGTAACATAAGCAGAAAAAAATATATATGGAGTTTTAAATGCAAACACTGGAGCAAAGTTAGGAAACAACTGCACTTGAATGTAATCCTGTTGACATTTGCATTCATTGAGCAAAACGATAAACCCCTACATTGACAATCTGTTTCCATGTACAGTTGTGGTCAAAAGTCCTAATGACCTAATGACATGCCGTGGACAAAGATAAAACCTTCTGGAAGAAAGTTCTTAAGTCAGATGAAACAAAAAATTAACTGTTTGGCCACAATATCCAGCAATAAGTTTGAAGGAGAAAAGGTGAGGCCTTTAATACCAGGAACACCATGCCAACCTTCAAGCATGGTGGTGGTAGTATTATGCTCTGGGCCTGTTTTGCTGCCATCGGAACTGGTGCTTTACAGAGAGTAAATGGGACAATGAAAAAGGAGGATTCTTCAGGACAACCTAAAATCGTCAGCCCAGAGGTTGGGTCTTGGGCGCAGTTGGTTGTTCCAACAGGACCATGACTTCAAACACACGTCAAAAGTGGTAAAGGAATGGCCAAATCTGGCTAGAATGGCCTTACCAAAGTCCTGACTTAAACATGTGGACAATGCTGAAAGAACAAGTCCATGTCAGAAAAGCAACACATTTAGCTGAACTTCACCAATTTTGTCAAGAGGAGTGGTCAAAAATTCAAGCATAAGCTTGCGGATGGCTACCAAAAGTGCCTTATTGCAGTGAAACTTGCCAAGGGACATGTAACCAAATATGAACATTGCTGTATGTATACTTTTGACCCAGCAGATTTGGTCACATTTTCAGTAGACCCATAATAAATTCATAAAAGAACCAAACTTCATGGATGTTGTTTGTGAGTATGTGTATGTGTATGTGTATGAGTATGTGCTCCAATCACTCTATCACAAAAAAATAAGAGTTGTAGAAATTTATGGAGACTCAAGACAGCCATGATATTATGTTCTTTACAAGTGTATGTAAACTTTTGACCACGACTGTATGTACTATTAAAAGGTATGCAGCCAAACTACCAATGCAAACATATTTTATAACCTACTGCTTTTAAACAAGTATCTACATTTGCCTGCCAGAACACGTACTTGTGCTTCAGACAGGCTGTTCTCAAAGTACAGCACAGTAAGCCTCCCCTCAGAGACCATAATATGGTTGAAGCCTCTCCTATTCTCCTAAAACTAAATGTGTAGAGCAAATTCTGTGACCTTTTCTGCTCACCACAGATTATTTTTCATTTTTCAAAACAAAAAAGACTACTGGTTACCGACAACCTTTTGTTACCATTTGTGGTTTACCAGAACATACTATATATATTTTTAAATATCTATTTTT
Source organism: Nerophis ophidion (assembly GCF_033978795.1). Lineage (NCBI taxonomy): Eukaryota > Metazoa > Chordata > Actinopteri > Syngnathiformes > Syngnathidae > Nerophis > Nerophis ophidion. Next base: position 27,148,100 of record NC_084611.1, on the reverse strand, counting down.
AACAATTGCTAATCATATTAGATGAAATGTGCATGCATGTGTTATGCACAGGCATAATTATGTCATTACGTGCTGATGCTTAGCACTCTCTAGGCATCCGCGTAAGATTGCAAACAGCTTTAATTTTAATGATAATGATCTTATTACTATGAGCATTTTATGATAAGTAAGGTATATTTTTACTGATTGATACATGCTAAATCAGCAACTAAAGCCCTAAGCTTATAAGATTGGCACATATTTCTAAGTTCTGAACGTAAATTTTTTTGTCTACAGGTAAGATTTTAATTTTCCTGAAGGAACTCTCCAGAAGGAATCAATAAAGTACTATCTATCGATCTAAATTGTTCCCAAAATAGACAAGGAGGCAATTGTATTGTTTGTTAGTAGTGTCACTATCCCAAATCACCATATTATTTTCACACAGTTAGAAAGAATTATCAAATGTGTTTCCCAGTTGCATTGCTGCAGGTTGTAGCAATACAACTCAAGGAGGGGTCAGCTTGCATACATTTCCAAACGATGGGAATATGAGGAAAGTGTAACGGTGTTGTCGCATGGTAGCCATGGTTGTGTTCCCCAGGATAGGAAGTAGTGTGCAAGTCATCCATCCATCCATCCATTTTCTACCGCTTATTCCCTTTCGGGGTCGCGGGGGGCGCTGGCGCCTATCTCAGCTACAATCGGGCGGAAGGCAGGGTACACCCTGGACAAGTCGCCACCTCATCGCAGGGCCAACACAGATAGACTGACAACATTCACACTCACATTCACACACTAGGGCCAATTTAGTGTTGCCAATCAATCTATCCCCAGGTGCATGTCTTTGGAAGTGGGAGGAAGCCGCAGTACCCGGAAGGAACCCACGCATTCACGGGGAGAACATGCAAACTCCACACAGAAAGATCCCGAGCCTGGATTTGAACCCAGGACTGCAGGAGCTTCGTATTGTGAGGCAGACGCACTAACCCCTCTGCCACCGTGAAGCCCTTTAATCTAACCAAATAGGCGAAAATACAAAACAAGACCGCGTCCCTAAGAAAAGAGCTGGAGCCAATCTCAGCTGCATTCAAGCAGAAGGCGGTGTACACCCTGGACAAGTCACCACCTCATCACAGGGCCAACACAGATAGACAACATTCACACTCACATCACACACTAGGGAATAATAATAATGTTTAAAAAGTTATATAAAAATAGAAGTCACCACTGCTCTCATGTGAGCTCTTGCACAACCGTTTGCAAACTATGTCCAAGTATTTAAAGTGCTGGGCATTAAATGTGGTCCTGATTTGATACATTTCTATTAGGTAATCTCAATAAACCATGCATTGAAGCAACATAATAAACATCAAAGCTTTTTACGAATTTACCCGATTAATCCTTGCAACCGTAATTTCCTACACATTTTTAATCAGTTGGCTTCATGGATGGATGGATGGGCTTAAAGTACAGATTTTTGGTAATGTTTTTATTTTTTTATGAACATGCTTGACAAAATTACATGACAGTAGTAGTTAGTCTTTTTTTGAAGGGACAATGCACAAAACATTAAACTCAAAGACAGATACAGTATGTTCTGTACCAGATTATAGCTAAATAGCTCATTTCCATCTGCAGTCCCTGGCTACCTAAATCAAAGGGATACAAAAATCATGCAATACAATTATCCATCCATCCATTTTCTACCGCTTATTCCCTTTTGGGTCGCGGGGGGCGTTGGCGCCTATCTCAGCTGCAATCGGGCGGAAGGCGGGGTACACCGTGGACAAGTCGCCACCTCATCGCAGGGCCAACACAGATAGACAGACAACATTCACACTCACGATTCACACAGGGCGGCAGAGGGGTTAGTGCGTCTGCCTCACAATACGAAGTTCCTGCAGTCCTGAGTTCAAATCCAGGCTCGGATCTTTCTGTGTGAAGTTTGCATGTTCTCCCCGTGAATGCATGGGTTCCCTTCGGGTACTCCGGCTTCCTCCCACTTCCAAAGACATGCACCTGGGGATAGGTTGATTGGCAACACTAAATTGGCCCTAGTGTGTGAATGTGAGTGTGAATGTTGTCTGTCTATCTGTGTTGGCCCTGCGATGAGGTGGCGACTTGTCCAGGGTGTACCCCGATAAAATCATAACATAGCATGTAATCAAATTTAGAAAAGTCATAAAAAGCCCTTTCATGGACACATACTTAATTTACAAAACAACCATGATTTTAACACACACACCTCACAATTTACAACAAAAATGTGTCATGGATGAATATAATACAGATTAAGTTGATCTGTCAAACATAAGGCCCACCTTAGTGACCCGTGTGAGCAGCTTTGATTGCTCAAAACCACTTTTTAACTTCAATTGTTGACGGAGAGTAATCTGTTAGACTTTTCAAGTATGTTGTGAAGTCGTTCCATTCCTTCCAACATCTCATGGTTACACTTACACAATTTTAAATGCCACCAAAAGGAGTAGGAAGAAACAGAGCATATTCAATATTTCTGCACAATGTTCACCCATCTTCATCAATAATCCAGTAGACCTGTATTTTTGCGACAAAGTAGTTGCTCTTTTCAGGCCAACGAAAGGGTACAAAATATTACAGACACCTCCACCTCAAAAAGACTCTACTCAAATATGGAAATGATAAACACAGCTCTATTCATCAGTCTCATTAAATGCGTGCAGGTGTCTGAAAAGTTGCAACATTTCAACACGAAGACCGGAATATTCATAAGCCGCTACATTTATTTCAGGCAACGGCACTTGCACGTGAGCAATGACATCATGGAGGAAATGGGTAAGCGTCTATGAGGTTTCAAGTACCCCGCTGTCTGGTTTGTGGCTTCTAATCATATTTCCTCAAGAATGCGTATCAGCCAACCGGTGACATCACAAATGCGGCGACTGCCCAGTTGGCATCCGGCGACTTCAACTGCACGCTGACAGCTTGACATGCAGTACAGCTCCAGAAAGCTTTTATCGCTCCCTTTCATACAGATAGAGAAATTGGGCACAAACACAATCCGTCGTCGCCTTCATGCATCCTCCCCTCCCGGGGCTCGCACTCATCTAGTGTTTCAACCCGAAGAGACCGGACGTAGTCCAACAAACAGTGGAGACGGGCATTGTCCGAGCGCAATTATCTCGTACTGTCCGTCTGTAGGCTGTTGAGGGACAAAGGGGGCCCCTCTGTTGATGAGGCTAGCAGCAGCGTGTGAATAGGAGGTTAGACATCTTAGCCCTTTCCATGGCCGCCGACATTCAATCTGCCATATACACATCCCGGTGGATCTGATAACACCAAACAAACCCTTGAGAGAGACCGGGAGAGAGGAGGAAAAGTCGGACACTAATGGCTTTGGCATTGTGTGTAAATCTTGGCTTATCTGCCTGCTCCTTGTGTTAAGAGACTGGTCAAGGGCAGCGGGGAAAAGAATAAACTGCACTACGGCAACATGGACAAACAGAGCTGGCCTCTGTGTGAAAAGGTTAGGAGGGGGGTCTTGACCATGTCATCGTGACTGGTAAAGAAACACATAAAAAAGATCAATGGATGAAACATGAACACCAGTACATGCAGACCAGTGGTGGATGCTGGTCTTTCAAGGAGGGGAAGTTCAATTTCGGCCTACGTCATAAAATGTGTTGGTTTATTTACACGTAAATTCTACCTCCGTTAATTTTTAAGAAAGTGATCCGTGACCCTGTCGTGCCAAGAAGGCGTCTTTTCCAGGGATTTGACAAGTGTCCTCTCAATGTCCAGCAGAGCTCGGCTGCTTAAACGGCCTTGGGCCCATGGTGTTTCGGGTGTAAGACTTGAGCCGCCTTAAACAGGAGAAGCCCCTCTCTACACCTGCAGATGTAGCTCCAATCTTCGCCACTAATGACAATAGTATACAGAGAGTGAACTCCACAAAATTCCTGCGGGCCATCATTGACGAATACCTCAATTTCAAATGTCACATTACCCATCTGTTAAACAAATTATCCAAATATGTTGGCCTGTTCTTTCACCTTCGTCATTATCTTCCTCTTAATGCTCTACTTACTCTATACAAAACTCTCTTTGAACCACGTCTAAACTACTGTTATGTCATCTGATATAACACCTTCCTTAGCTACCTTCACAAATTAGAATCCACGCAAAAGAAAACCACACGGGCCCTGCCATGGCCGGACACTCTAACCACAAGGCCACAAAATGTCTGCTAAAATGTGTAATTTTGCGGTCCTTATACACACACCATACTAATACTCGTATGTTAAAAAGTATGTCTGAGTATTGCAGAGTACTGACTATCTACAATCCAAGCGCCGTGTGTAATGTTCTACAATCTCAATGGAACATTTAAAGTTTTGGTGTTGTTTACTGGCGTCATATTGCAGTTTACCCGTATTTCCTATGTGTGACTGCTACGTACTGGTTACACGTATTATTATACCATGTACCAAACAAAATAGCTTGAGGTTGGTAAGCACAACCAAACTTATTCCGTACATTATGTGCATCAGGTTATTAGGCGCACTGTCGATTTTTTGAGAAAATCAAAGGATTTTAAGTATGCCTTATAGTCCGAAAAATAAAGTATATTCTTATCAATGAGGGAACAGGAAGGAGCTTGTAATAAATTGTGTGTAAAATTTTAAATGAGGTGCCACAGAAAAGACGCTTGTTTTGCCTCCCTGCCGCTAGATGGTGGCGCGAAAACATCCGTGTCTCGCTCGCTAGTATTAGCTTACAACAACCAAGACATGACTTTGTTTTTCCAACGATTGGGAATGAAGAAAGTGGGAGTAGAGGATAGTGCTGACAAGAAGAAGAAGCGGATGAAGTGAAAATCATGACAGAGGTGTACGTGAAGCCAACTTGGCAAAGCAGTCTGAGCACAGCAATTTACAATCTGCCTCATACTGAAGCATAAGGAGTGGAAAAAGGATATAATAATAATGCCAGCCATGAATGTTAAGATTAATTCCAAATGGAGGATATTTATCCAGTCCACTCTCCAAGGTAAATGTTGTATATTAATATTACATCACTTAATAAAACTATTGTACTTGGGAGGATTTTATAGTTTGTTTATATATATATATATATATATATATTATATATATATATATATATTTTTTTTTTTTTTTACTTCCAAAGACATTCACCTGGGGATAGTTTGATTGGCAACACTAAATTGGCCCTAGTGTGTGAGTGTGAATGTGAATGTTGTCTGTCTATCTGTGTTGGCCCTGCGATGAGGTGGGCAACTTGTCCAGGGTGTACCCCGCCTTCCGCCCGATTGTAGCTGAGATAGGCACCAGCGCCCCCCGCGACCCCAAAGGGAATAAGCGGTAGGAAATGGATGGATGGATACATACAATAGCAATATTTCACTTAGTATAGTATAAATAAACCATGATTTTTGTTGTCCAAAAATATTACAGTTGAGAATCTGTGGCAGACCTGAGATATATATATATATATATATATATATATATATATATATATATATATATATATATATATACATACATATATATGTACAGAGGGGTTCCCTCAATCATCAGGAGATGAAGTAGTCTTCTGATTTTTCCCACACCTACATATTGCGCTCTACCACGGTATCGAGCACTATTCTCTGGATAATCCAATCAAGATATATATATATATATATATATATATATATATATATATATATATATATATATATATATATATATATATATATATATTAGGTCTGCCACAGATTATATATATATATCGTATTTGTAATTTATCTTTCACTTTCACAGCTGTACTTGTCATGCTATTATTTTTGTTTAATTATTCTGCAAATACCAATGTTAAATTTTTCAAATTGAAAGCATTTTTTTTTTTTTTTAGGTGTTTTTATATATGGAGCTATCACATTATGGTATAAATAGGGATGTAAGAAATTAGAAAATTTCATATCAATGTTATTGTGAGCCAAATTAACACAGTCATAATAATCACTGTATTGTTGAATGTGCTTACAAACACACTTATACACACACCAAAATATTGTGCCCAAGTTATTAGAAGAAAAAAATAAAATAAAATATACGCACTCGTCGGAAATCTACAATTTTGCATGTTTTGTGTTTGATATGCTTTTGTTTTTCTCTTAATACTTTATCTGTTATAAAGGCTAAGATTTTATTGTTTTAAATATTGGTTTGTACCGTTTACACTTTAAGATCTATTAAAATGAAAAGTGTGTAACAAATAAAATGTGTTTTTTATATCTGGTGGGCATTGTGTTGTCTTACTCTGTTCAGCAGTCCTTGAACACAACGTAAAAACACCTTTGTCTTGTATTCCTCTAAGTATAGATCCATCACTCCATCACAGCTTATTTGTTTAATTTCCAAAACTGAATATCTTAGTTGGTCAGACAATGATGTGTTTGTATAAATTTAGATGAGGTATGCTGTTTCGTAATAGGGAAAAACCTTAATGCCTCTTGTTTTCATGTTAGCATTTAAGCCAGTCAGTACGTGAGTTTGTCAAAGTGCAATTATCAATCACGGCTTTTCAATAATTATTGAAAACTGCAATACTACAACCGTCGAGGGTTTTACCGCAATTATCCTTATTACTGTTTACATCCCTAGGTCTGAAATAGACTTTGTACATTAAGAAACATTTGTGAATGTATGCAGAAAAACACAACAGATTTTTGTTTTCTAATATAATAAAATGCGGTGCAACTTAAGGGCTTCATGATGGGGCCAGTTGAAAATCGCTGTCAACTGTCAATAACAACCAAAAAATAACGTAACTTTTGACAGGCTTACAACACATTTTTTTGTCATTTAAAACTGAAAAAAAACATTTATTTTCATTCACTTTGGTCTTACTGTATCAGAAAAGGTCGAAGAATAAATAGGTTGGTTGAGATAATTATTTTTGGTTTATCCCTCTCCATTGTCTAACTCTATGAACCGTACCAAAACAACCAATCTGAACAGTGCTGAACTATACAGTTTAGAAGAAGATGTCAGACACAATGAAAACGACGCTAAAAGGAGCAAGATACAGTAAGAGGCAAAAGAAAAGACATGGTGGATTATCTTTTTAATCCGTCCGCTACCTGACCATTTTTAAGGGGGCTTAGACTCTTAATACATGATGAGTACACCAGTTACCCGCTTCGCTTTCTCCTTCTGAACTCTTTCACCTTTCCTACAGTCTCATTTTACCCATTTTTTTCCACACTTACGTTGTACAATCATCATAGAAAAGTAATGTAATGGCTTAGAGTGTTGAACATATATTGTGTCTGTACATGAAGCAGCATTTGGATTCACTTTCATGCTTTCTTGCAAAACGACACGCATATGTGACTGTTTTAAATTCCATTTTGCTTTTTTGTGCATGATAGCTGCCATACAATTGTCAAATCAGATCACATTTATACTGCATACAATATAGCGTATTCAAAACACAGTATTTACCAGTAACTAGAAGAGGCAATTCCTCAAGGAATTGCATGTGAATGCTTCAATGCTGAAGTTGAACTGAAATGCTGACAGAATGTAGTATGAATGTAAGAATTGTTTGAATGTTGGAGTGGTTTGAATGTTGAAGAGTTTGGATTTCCAGGAAAACCGAAATTTGGAACTTGGGAAATTGTTAGTTTGAATGTCCAGGATGTGTCAGGCTTGTTTGTCCCTGACAGTTTGATAATGTCTTAGTTTTTCCTCTGCATTTGTCTTTGTTTCCTGTCTTTAGTTCCTGTCAGCACTCTTATTTTCGTTCTGTTTCCTGTTTGTCTCCCTGAGTAATGTGTACCCTCAGCGGTGGCTGATTGGCACGTGGCCACACCTGGTGTAAATCAGCCAGTCATTATTTAGACCTGCTTTCTCCTCCAGTCAATGCTGGATTATTGTCGCTCCTACCGGTTGTTTGTCGCTAATACCTCTTGTCGTTCCTATCTGTTGTTGTCAGTGCGGTAAGCTGTTCCTGTTAGTTCCTATAACTATTTACAGTTTGCTGTCTCTTAGCTCCTTGTTTTGTAGTTTACTGTTAGTCGTTAACAATTCACAGTTTTTCTGTTTGCTGGATCCCTGTTCCCTGTTTGCAGTTTGTCCTCCCAGTTTCTGGTTTGTGTTTCTTCTTTGTTTTTATATTTTTCGACATTAAATCATGTTTTCTTGCACAATGCCTGCCGCCTGCCTTCTCTGCATCTTGGCGTTTGTCACAAACTGGACCTGACAGAATGAGTGGAATGTGTTGATGTTGGAATGGTTTGGATTGAAAAATGTGGGAATTGTGCAACTTGGAAAAATGTCCCATTCATTTCAATGGGAACTTTCTGGAAATGTGGGAATTTTAGGGGAAAGTGGGAGTTTTTGAAAATGATCAGGAGCATAGATGTCCTAAATGAGCTGAATTGGTTGGTGTTGGAATTGTTAAAATTGGGCATGAAATGTTGAAGTAGTATTGGTATTGGGGAAATTCAGGCAAATCTGGAATTTTTTTTATCTTGGAAAAAGGGTAGTTTGGATTTCCAGAATGGTGGAACGGTTTGAATTTCCCCCCAAAATTGGGAATTTTGGGAAAAGCAGGAATATTTTTGAAAATGGTAAACAAAACTTGAAGGATCTTAATGAGTTGTAATGGTTGGAGTTGACGTTTTTCAAATCATTGGAGAAATGTTAAAGTAGTAGCATGTTGAAATTAGAAATGGTATTACAGAATTCCTGGAATTTCAGAAAAAAAGGAAATGTTTCCTATTCCAAAAACATTGTGTTTTTTCGTCCTGATTAAGAGGAGTGTTTTGACGGTGAAAAGGTTAAAATGTGTTGAAAAATGTGGAAGGAGTAGTCGCCAAAAAAAAGGGAGGAAATAGGACTCTGGAAAAGCAGGAATTCTGGAAAATCCCATAATTTTTTGGAACTGGGAAAAAGGGAAGTTTGAATTTCCAGGATGGTGGAATGTGTTTAAGTTGGAATGGTTTGAATAAGTTGAAAAATGTTGAAATGGTGTAAGTTTGAAAAATGGCCAATTCATTTTGAATGGGGAAAAAGTGAATTATATTTATATAGCGCTTTTCTCTAGTGACTCAAAGCGCTTTTACATAGTGAAACCTAATATCTAAGTTACATTTAAACCAGTGTGGGTGGCACTGGGAGCAGGTGGGTAAAGTGCCTTGCCCAAGGACACAACGGCAGTGACGAGGATGGCGGAAGCGGGGATCGAACCTGCAACCCTCAAGTTGCTGACACGGCCGCTCTACCCGGAAAGCCTGAAATTCTGGAAAATCTTGGAATTTTTGGAATTTGTCATGGAAAAGCCCGCGATTCCTTAATAGGCTGAACAGTTTGAAGTTGGAATGGTTTGAATCGGGTGAAAAATGTGGAAGGTAGAACACGCTAAAATCTGGAGAAAAAGAAGAATTAGAATAAATAGATGAATTTTGGTGTAGAAAACCATATGTGTGAATGCTTTGGAGCATTCACACAATAAAGTCAATTGGCATAAATAACTACAATTACTTTGGATGGGACTCTCGCTACGATATCGGACTTGATTCTCACGATTACGTTAGATCAGTGGTTCTTAACCTGGGTTCGATTGAACCCGAGGGGTTTGGTGAGTCGGCCTCAGGGGTTCGACGGAACCTCTGCCGCGGAGGTCAAGACACACCCAACTCATCGTAAAAATAAAAACTCCTCCTTATCGACATATGGATACCTCCAAACAATGTTCCCTCTAATTTCCATCTGATTTACAGGGGTATAATTTGTTGTGAGTTCATGCACTGTGTTGGTTTTGTTCTTTGAACAAGGTGATACTCATGCACTGTTCATTTTTGTGCACCAGTAAAAAAAACATATAACTTTATTTTGAATTAACAAAAAAAAAAAAATAATAATTTTTCACTAAAGAAGGGTTCGGTGAATGCGCATATGAAACTGGTGGGGTTCGGTCCCTCCAAAAAGGTTAAAAACCACTGCGTTAGATCCACTATGGATTGGACTTTCATAAAATCATGTTAGATCCGCTCGACATCAATTACATTCGGTCCCACATATGCGGTCCTCTCCAAGGTTTCTTATAGTCATCATTGTCGACGTCCCACTGGGGTGAGTTTTTCCTTGCCCTTATGTGGGCCCTACCGAGGATGTTGTGGTTTGTGCAGCCCTTTGAGGTACTTGTGATTTAGGGCTATATGAATAAACTATGATTGATAAGTTCCTTTGACTATCACAATTATTCACTTAATAAACACAACTCATTCATCTATTGATCCAATCCGTATTTAATTTCTCTCACAGACTTAGTCTTGAACAACGTCTGCCTGGTACCTCTGCCAATGTGGGCGACTGCGGCTAAATTACATCAAATTCACCTACTTGACTTGCACGCTTGCACCCTTACACACCCTCGGGGTACGTAACGGAAGCAGGTGTTGGATGTAATGAGTTTGTCTACAAGCTGTTATAAAATGACAACTGGGAGTGTGGACCCCCCTCATCTCTGGCGGCACATCCATCCTTGTTTTTGTACACTCCAGATAAGCACACTACCATAATAGTACTCATCTTGGAGGAGTCAACGGTTGGGAGTAGTAGAGGAGGCAAGTGTGCAATGGAGGTGGGCCAACCTTACCGTGTTCTGCATGTGTGTTTGCATGGCTTTTATGTTGGTTTTAGTTAAGGTGCGCAGATGGCAGGTATGGTAATGTATGTATTAATGGAATATGCACCATACTGTGTATTAGTACAGCGCATTGCTATGGACTGCAACATGAACCAGCTGCAACCAAAATAATTCTAACCACAATCCCTTGCCTCATTCCACACACTCCCAGAAGTATTTGTTGATATTTTAATGGCCTAATCGAAGGATTCTAATCGTGGTGAATGGTGGTTTGGAGCCTTGTGACCTAAAAGGGAACTGCACATTTCTTTTAAATGTTGCCTCTCATTGACAATCCCCATCTATGTGTGACAAGAACATCCATCCATTTTTTTACCACTTGTCCCTTTTGGGGTCGCCAATTTAGTGTCCCCAATCAACCTATCCCCAGGTGCATGTCTTTGGAAGTGGGAGGAGAGAACCCACGCAGTCTTGGGGAGAACTTGCAAAACCCCACACAGAAAGATCCTGAGCCCGGGATTGAACTCAGGACTACTCAGGACATATATGTTTTTATTGTTGCATTCTAACACATAAACATTAGGAAAAGTCAGCGAACAATCCAGTGGTTGTGCCTGGAAAGCCCTCTAAAAAACATTCAAACACTGCAAATGATACTCCGTTTAGATCTCCTGACCTGAATACTAACCAAGTATTCGCGATAAAGTTAATAAGCATGAGGGTTGTACGATATACCGGTATTAGTATAGTACCGCGATACAAATGAATCGTATTCGGTACTATACCGCCTCTGAAAAGTACAGGTACGCCACCTAACATAAACTGCAATGATACCAAATACAGCAGCGTATCTAGTCGATACTACTATGATTACATCAACATTTTTTGGCATCACAACATCTTTTTTTTTTAATAAACTTAGGAAATATGTCCCTGGACACATGAGGACTCTGAACATGACCAATGTATGATCCTGTTACGACTTGGTATCGGATTGATACCCAAATTTGTGGTATCATCCAAAACTAATGTAAAGTTTTCAAACAACAGAAGAATAAATTATTATTACATTTTAACAGAAGTGTTGATAGACCATGTTAAAAGAGAAAGTAAGCAGATATTAACAGTAAATGAATATGTAGAATAATAATTAATTTTCTACCACTTGTCTTTAATAATTTTGACAAAATAATAGACTGGAAAATTACACAATATGCCAGCAGCTAAATTAGGAGCTGACATATGAAGAAGTTGTCTTGTATGTTCACTATTTTTTTAAAGACTCAACTGCAATAAGAAACATGTTTAGTGTACCCTCAGATTTTTTGTTAAAATAAAGCCGATTACGCAATTTTTTGTGGTCCCCTTTATTTAGAAAAGGACTGAAAAGTAGCGAAAGGTATCGAAATAATTTTGGTAGCGGTACCAAAATATTGGTGTCGGGACAACACTAATAAGCACTAACTAAGAGAGAGGAACTACTTTTAACGGCGCCTTGACCACAGAGGTGACTGCGTATGCAGTTACTTACATACTGACTTGGCAAGTGGTAAGTACAAATTATATCTAGATTATAAATAAGGCCTGTCCTCTGGATAGTAGAAGGTTGTGGCCGGGACGGCGTGGCGCAGTGGAAGAGTGGCCGTGTGCAACCCGAGGGTCCCTGGTTCAATTCCCACCTAGTACCAACCTCGTCACGTCCGTTGTGTCCTGAGCAAGACACTTCACCCTTGCTCCTGATGGGTGCTGGTTAGCGCCTTGCATGGCAGCTTCCTCCATCAGTGTGTGAATGTGTGTGAATGGGTAAATGTGTAAGTAGTGTCAAAGCGCTTTGAGTACCTTGAAGTTAGAAAAGCGCTATACAAGTACAACCCATTTATTTATTTATTATAAATTGAGAAATTGATAAACTTTGACATTCAATTTAGACACGGGGATCACAAGAAAGACACAAAAAGACCCTCGTTTGTGTCACTTTTTTTAAACTTGTGTGTGGATTATGACTCATTGTTCATCGAAACGGAAATAGAAGAACATCAAATTCTGGGATGCACATGGGTAGTAACACATGGCATATTGACAAAGCTTAACCCATTGTTACTATAACAATCTACAAGATTAATATAGGTTGCCTCTCTCTCTTCCCTTTCATCTTTCGGTATTCCTTTTTTTTTTAAATTTATTTCATTTATCTTATTTTTTTATTATCTTTCTAGCTATTATTATGTATACGTATTGTTGCATTTGAACAACTGTATTGTTGATAATAGAGGTAAACTATTGGTTTTGTTCATGATCAATAGCGCTTTTTCTATTGGTGTTTGTATTGCTCCAGTTTTAGTGTAAAAATGCTCATTGTCCTTACTATTTTATCATTTATTTCACTAACTTCTTATTTGCTATCACTTTTACGATCATATTTGTACATATTGTATGTGCTGGTCTTGTTCTATTGTTGTATTTGCTGTTGTTTTTGTCTCTCAGTCTAATACCCTTCTTATCCCCACAGTTTCCCCCTCTGTCTTCCTTTTTTTTTCTCTTTCTATCCCCTCCTGCTCTGGCCCGGCTGTACCAAATGATAATATAAATACATTTAATGAAGTCAAATTCAAATAAGGCAACAAGAGAAGTATCCTAAACTTCTCTTTTGTAAAGTAAATCTCTGAACAGCCGATATGGGCATCTACCTCAACTATATGATTTGCCTGAGAAGCTGGACAGGACAAAAAAAAAAAAAACATCCCATTCATTATTCGGCAGCCAAATGTAGTCAGCCAATCTTTCCTAGCTGTTGGCACCTGATTTTGTGCAAAGATAGTAGAATAGCTTTGTGCAAGTCAATTTTAATCCAAAGTTTTAGTCAATAGCTTCCTTTTTCTTCTTAATACTCTTTATTGTGAGTATCAAGTAGTGATTCCTGCCATCAGTGTGTGAATGGATGAATGTGGAAATACAGTCAAAAGTGCTTTGGGCTCCTTAAAAAGGGGTAGAAAAGCGCTATACAAGTACAACCATTTACTATTTACCATTGTGGGGCAGACTGGCTCATACATGCACATGCATGCTAAACTCCTTCTGCTGTTGCCATTTCTCACACAAAGTAGTGTTTAGTTAGCTGTCAGTAGACTCCATAAAGAAGCGCTAAAAATCTGCAACAAGGCTGACGTGGTGGAGATACGGTCGAAAGGAGGCGTTGCCTGGAAGAGGGTCTCGGCACGTAAATAAAGACCGCCCACAAAATGGTGCATTATGAAGAAAGAGTCAGAAATCTGCTCAAAGATGGTCTGTAAAACAAAATATATGCAAAATGTTAACCAAAGCACCACCATTACATGTTATGTAGACCACAAGGAAGTGTTTTAAATGTAGTAAAACAATCACAATATGACCCGTTTAAGTTGCAAGCAAAAATTGGAATTACAAGCATTCCCGCTATTACGCACCATAGCAAATGTCACGGTGAACACCGTAAAATCCCACAAAAATTACTGGTTTTACTCACTAGCATTAGCTTATAGCGAGAAATGGACATACTGTAACTTTTTTTTTCTGAGCATGGGAAGGAATACATGGAATGTGAATAAGAATTAAAAAAATAAAAAATCATTGATTGAAAAAGACATGACAGAGCATGTAGCTAACTTGGTAAAGCAGTTTGAGCTTATCACTGCTCGTCTGCTCCGTACTGAAGTACACTTACTTCCATACTGTCAGCCAAGGACGTTAAAATAATATTTAAATGACAGATATTTTTCCATGAAGATATGAAGAAGCTGCTGATGGTGTGTTTGATGGAGAAACACCTGAAAGGTTAATTTAAAAAATGTAGAAGTGGATCCATCTATTTCCTACCGCTTGTCCCGTTCGGGGTCGCAGGGGTGATGGAGCCTATCTCAGCTGCACAGTGCACTCTCCAAAGTGAGGGCTGCACATATGAACTTAAAGTGCAATCCCATTCCTAACCCATAAAGTTCAATATAATGTAGGTCCACCATTTGCAGCTATTACAGCTTCTACTTTTCTGGGAAGGCAATCCACAAGGTTGCGGAGTGTATTTATAGGAATTTTCCACCATTCTTCCAAAAGCGCATTGGTCAGGTCACAGACTGATGTTGGTCGAGAAGGCCTGGCTCTCAGTCTCCGTTCTAATTTATTCCAAATATGTTCTATCAGGTTCATGTCAGGACTCTGTGCAGGCCAGTCAAGTTCATCCAGACCAGACTCTGTCATCCATGTCTTTATGGACCTTACTTTGTGCAATGGTGCACAGTCATGTTGGGAGAGGAAGGGGCCCGTTCCAAACTGTTGCCATAAGGTTGGGAGAGTGGAATCCAAAATGTTTTGGTATACTGGAGCATACAAAGTATTTTTTTCCCTGCAACAAAGGGGCCAGGCCCAACCCCTAAAAAACCAACCCCACACCATTATTCCTCTATCACCGAATTTCACACTCGGCAGAATGCAGTCCGAATCGTACCGTTCTCCAGGGCGGACACTCAGACCCAGTGGTTCTTAACCTTGTTGCAGGTACCGAATCCCACCAGTTTCAAATGCGCATTCAACGAACCCTTCTTTAGTGAAAAATAAAACGATGTTTTTTTTTTTCAAATTCAAGACAAATGTATATTTTTTGGTAACACTTTAGTATAGGGAACATATTCTACGTAACAAAGACTTAATTTAGAGTTTTTTGGACGGTAGGCGAACATATTCTAAGTAACTAATACTTAATTTAGAGTTATTTGGTTAGGGTGAGGGCCAGGGTTAGAGGCTTAGGGTTATAATAGGGCCATGTCGAATAAGGCATTAATAAGTACTTAATAATGACTAGTTAAGAGCCAATATGTTGCTAATTCACAAGTTAATAAGCAACTAATTAATGGTGAATATGTTCCCCATACTAAAGTGTTACGATGATTTTTTATTGGTGCACAAAATGAACCGTGCATGAACATCACCTTGTTGAAAGAACAAAACCATCACAGTTCATTAACTCACAACAAATTACACACCTGCAAATCAGTGTGACTTCTGCTGTTGCCGTATCCGTAATACGCCGATAGCGAGAAATTTTCATTTACTCGACGAGTCGGGTGTGTCTTGATCTCCGCCAAAACCCTGAGCCCGACTCACCGAACCCCTAGGGTTCGATCGAACCCAGGTTAAGAACCACTGCTCTAACCACTAGGCCACTGAGTAGGTAACAGGTACATGCAGTTTACATCCTGCCGTATATCTTTAATCCCTAACTTTGTTATTGATGACCAAACACTACTGTCACAGGCGGGTGAATGCAAAGTCACTAAGCCCTCTTTTATTCGGCCGTAGAAGTGCTGTATGAGGGACGTTTATTAGATGAGGATGCCAATCAGCCCTCGGTGAGGTCCCCGCATGCAGTCGCGCTCTTACACTTACTTCCTTTTAATCTTTCTACCTAACCATGTCTCTCCTCACCTCGCTGTAGAGTTTCGCCCCAGACAAAAAAAAAAAGAAAACACTCACATTTGCATTATCAATCCAATAATAGGTCTAAAAGCAGCTCCTTCCCTTCCTCCATTTCTGCGTCCATCAATGCTCATTAGTCCACCCCGAAGCCTTTCCCTTCTCATTTAGATCTGCAAACCAGCAGTCTGGCATCTTTGCCTCAAAACAAGAGGATGATGTTAGAATAAATTATGGATTTTTTTGTTTTAATACATTAGGTTCAACAGCGGCAAACATGGGAATTCACGAGGGCTTACTAGCAGAGACCTTCCTGTGAACAAACCACACGGAGATAGCGCTGTAATTTCAGCTGAATTTTAAGTGGCTTGGCCGGTATCAAATTAATGGAGTGAAATTCCAACAGACAAATGAGCTGTAGAGAAAGAATCTAAATGATTGACTCTAAACCCGGATAATTAACCTCATTAATTAAGCACACTCTAACAGTTATACAGAGGATTTAGTGGGAGACAAAATTAATTATTGCTTAAATACTTTTTCTGACAGCTGCACAAATACACTGTCGAGAAATTGAAGGGCATTGGTATAAAAAAAAAAAGAGAAAAGGGGATAGGAAGTTCCCAAACAAACTAAAAAAGAACATAACAAAGGCTCCTTGTGGTGTCCTATACTTTTCCACTGGATAGTACCTTCTTAACTCAGCTCTACTGGCCTTAGTTTAAAGGAGACACATTGTACCCGAGAGAAGACTAAGGGTAGTAGGAAAACTGGTAAAGAACAATGCAGGAAAAATGTAAAAACTTAGCTGAGGAAAAAACAATAATATACGGTCAGGGCAAAGAGACACATTATTTCCAAAAGGAGACTAAGGGCGACAAGAAAACAGGGAAAGAAGGGCGTTACAATAATAATTGGCAAAACTGTGAAAGCCGAGCTGCATTAAACACATCAGTCTGTCTAAAGACAAATTGTATCCAAGAGGAAACTGAGATCAGCAAGAAAGGGGTTAAGTGTAGAGATGTTGCAATCAGGGTTTTACTCTATGTTGCTGATTTCAATACTGATCATCCATGAGTGAGATCGATCATCCATGAGTGAGCTCGATCATCCATGAGTGAGATCGGTCGATACCGATACTCATATGATCGTGTGTATTTTCCCTGTGTTATGTATGGTGACTGCTATTGACAGTAGATCAATACAAACACAATATTTAAACTACTTCCTTATTCTATTTTATTACATTCAATTGTTTGAACAAAAAAAAAAAAGTCAGTAGTATACAATAGTGAATGTGAGCATGCATGTTTTTTTTATGTCAGGTGTCCCCAAACTTTTTGAATTGGGGGCAGCAAAAAAATGTGTCCGGGGCCGGGCTATATATACACATACAGTACATATATATATATATATATATATATATATATATATATATATATATATATATATATATATATATATATATATATATATATATATATACTGTATATATATACTGTATATATTATACTGTATATATATATATATATATATATATATCTATATATATATAAACACACACACGCACACAAAAAAAAAAATCTATATATATATATATATATATATATATATATATATATATATATATATATATATATATATATATATATATATATATATATGTACATACAGTGGGGCAAAAAAGTATCAGCCACCGATTGTGCAAGTTCTCCCGCTTAAAAATTATGACAGAGGTCTGTAATTTTCTTCATAGTTACACTTCAACTGTGAGAGACAGAATATGAAAAATAAATCCAGGAATTCACATTATAGGAACTTTAAATAATTTATTTGTAAATTATGGTGGAAAATAAGTGCTTGGTCAACCATTCAAAGCTCTCACTGATGGAAGGAGGTTTTGGCTCAAAATCTCACGACACATGGCCCCATTCATTCTTTCCTTAACACGGATCAATCGTCCCGTCCCCTTAGCAGAAAAACAGCCCCAAAGCATGATGTTTCCACCCCCATGCTTCACAGGAGGTATGGTGTTCTTGGGATGCAACTCAGTATTTTTCTTCCTCCAAAACACGACGAGTTGAGTTTTTTACCAAAATGGATACATGGATGATAAAGCAGAGGATTGGGAGAATGTCATGTGGGCAGATGAAACCAAAATAGAACTTTTTGGTATAAACTGTAAATATATATACTGTATGTATATATATATATATATATGTATATACATATATATGTATATATACATACATGTATATGTATATATACAGACATATATATACACATATATATTTACATATATATATACATGTATATATATATATATATACACATATATATTTACATAAATATAAATATATATATATATATATATATATATATATATATAGATAAATACACGCAACGATGTCATGTTATCGATGGGAAAATGCTTTTTTACTGAGAGTAACAAGCGGTAGAAATGGATTAGAAAGGACAGTTTAAAAAAATAAAAATAATAATAATAATAATAATAATTATATATAATAATGAATATATATATATTTTTTTTACTTGGGACTACCCGTGGGCCGGATTTTGGAAGCTGGCGGGCTGCATCCGGACCGCGGGCCGTAATTTGGGAACCCCCGGTGTATGTCATGTCTAGCTGTGTATCCTGGATTGTTACAATGACAGTTCTGTTCAACAAAGTAACAATACCGCACATGAATGACAAAAGTCGAAGAAGTTGAAACAAAGACGTTGGTTACGGTCGCGACAACAAGCTTTTTACGGGGTGAAGTAAAAGTTACAAGGAGCAGAGGGGTATCATAGAAATTGCAGCTACTAATGACTATAATAACATACCGTCACACTGGGCTGCCTCTGTTGATTGCAATCATTGTTAAGTGCACACGTTTGAGTCAATTAAGAACAGTATCAACTTTGTCCCAATAAGTTTCAGGAATACAACAATTGCGTCACAAAACTTTGGAGAAAGTATAATTACACAAATCCACAAAGACTGTATTTAGTTAGGAATGAGACGCAAACCAAATCAGCATCATTAAGTCGATTCTTGGCGGGCCAAACACTGCACAATGGGGCGTGTGTGCGTGTGTGTGCGCGCGTGTGTGTGTGTAGATGAGCATTAAGTTTGCCCTCAGTTGCAGCAGCAGCTATGAATGCATTCATCTCTCAAGGGGCATGATATAATGTTCATGCGGAGCACATGATGAATGCGACCAGGGAATTTCCAGCAGGGATTTTCTTTATATGGATAAATATGTGTAGTTATAAAACACACACAATTTAAAGAAGATACCTAAAGCACACGGCGGAGGGAAGCGTGGGGTCAGCCAACAACAACAGGGAGGAAACATATGAAGGAAAAATGCGCTGCAGGCATATTATTACACATTTATGCACATATAGGCTGTTTAATGTTCGGAAGCTCTAGAGCAATATGCATAATGCATATAAGCTGTTTCATGTCTCCTATGCCGTCAGTATAAGAAACTCACACTGTGCAGTATCACACAAAATATTTTTTAAAGGGTGTTATATACAGTGGAGTAAAAAAGTATTTAGTCAGCCACCGTTTGTGCAAGTTTTCCCACTTAAAGTGATGACAGACGTCGGTAATTTTCATCATAGGTACACTTCAACTGTGAGAGACAGAATGTGGAAAAAAAAAATCCAGGAATTCACATTGCAGGAATTTCAAATAATTTATTTGTAAATTATGGGGGAAAATAAGTATTTGGTCACTTCAAACAAGGAAGATCTCTGGCTCTCACAGACCTGTAACTTCTTCTTTAAGAAGCTCTTCTGTCCTCCACTCGTTAACTGTATTAATGGAACCTGTTTGAACTTGTTTTCTGTATAAAAGACACTTGTCCACAGCCTCAGTCAGACTCCAAACTCCACTATGGCCAAGACCAAAGAGCTGTCGAAGGACCCCAGGAAAAAAATTGTACACCTGCACCAGAATGGGAAGAGTGAATCTACAATAGGCAAGCAGCTTAGTGTGAAAAACTGTGGGAGCAATTTTTAGAAAATGGAAGACATACAAGACCACTGATAATCTCCCTCGATCTGGGGCTCCACACAAGATCTCAACCCGTGGGGTCAAAATGATCATGAGAACGGTGAGCAAAAATCCCAGAACCACATGGGGGGACCTGGTGAATGACCTGCAGAGAGCTGGGACCACAGTAACAAAGGTTACCATCAGTAACACTCTACGCCGACAGGGAATCAAATCCTGCAGTGCCAGACATGTAACCAGTGCCAGTGCATATCCAGGCCCGTCTGAAGTTTGCCAGAGAGCACATGGATGATACAGCAGAGGATTGGGAGAATGCCATGTGGTCAGATGAAACCAAAATAGAACTTTTTGGTATAAACTCAACTCGTCGTGTTTGGAGGAAGAAGAATACTGAGTTGCATCCCAAGAACACCATACCTACTGTGAAGCATGGGGGTGGAAACATCATGCTTTGGGGCTGTTTTTCTGCTAAGGGGACAGGACGACTGATCCGTGTTAAGGAAAGAATGAATGGGGCCATGCATCGTGAGATTTTGAGCCAAAACCTCCTTCCATCAGTGAGAGCTTAGAAGATGAAACGTGGCTGGGTCTTCCAGCATGGCACTGATCCCAAACACACCGCCTGGGCAACGAAGAAGTGGCTCCGTAAGAAGCATTTGAAAGCCCTAGAGTGGCCTGGCCAGTCTCCAGACCTCAACCCCATAGAAAATCTGTGGCGGGAGTTGAAAGTCCCTGTTGCTCGGCGACAGCCCCAAAACATCACTGCAATCGAGACGATCTGCATGAAGGAATGGGCCAAAATACCAGCTACTGTGTGCAAACCTGGTAAAGACCTGTAGTAATCATTTGACCTCTGTTATTGCCAACAAAGTTTATATTACAAAGTAACAAGTTGAATTTTTGTTATTGACCAAATACTTATTTTCCACAGTAATTTACAAATAAATTCTTTAAAATTCCTACAATGGGAATTCCTGGATTTTTTTTTCTCACATTCTGTCTTTATTGTATTGTATTTCTTCATAAAGAAATACAATCATGTGTGCTTACGGACTGTATCCCTGCAGAATGTATTGATCTACATTGATATATAATGTATATATTGTGTTTTTTATGTTGATTTAATAATTACAAAAAAATGTATACTTTTTTTTTTTCCTTGTGTGGCCCGGTACCAATCGGTGGTTGGGGACCACTGGTGTAAAGCACGCTGCCACTGGACTCTAGAGCAGTGGAGACACCTTCTCTGAAGTGATGAATCACACTTTCCCATCTGGCAATATAATGTATGAGTCTGGGTTTGGAGGTTGCCAGGATAACGTTACATTTCGGACTGCATTGTGCGGAGTGTGAAATTTGGTGGAGGAGGAATTATGGTGTGAGGTTTTTCAGGAGTTGCGCTTGGCCTCTTAGTTCCAGTGAAAGGAACTTTGAATGCTCCAGAACACCAAAACATTTCGAACAATTTCATGCTCCAAACCTTGTGGGAACAGTTTGGAGCGGGTCCCTTCCTTTTTCCAATATGACTATGCACCAGTGCACAAAGCACGGTCCATAAAGACATGGATGACAGAGTCTAGTGTGGATGAACTTGACTGGCCTGCACAGAGTCCTGACCTGAACCCAATAGAACACCTTTGGAAGAATTAGAATGGAGGCTGAGAGGCAGGCCTTCTCGACCAACATCAGTGTGTGACCTGACCAATGTGCTTTTGGAAGAATGGTGGAAAATTCATATAAACACACTCTGCAACCTTGTGGACAGCCTTTCCAGTAGAGTTGAAACTGTAATAGCTGCAAAAGGTGGACCCACATCACATTGAACCCTATGGGTTAGGAATGGGAAGGCAATTCAAGTTCATATTTGAGACAAGGCAGGTGGCCAAATACTTTTGGCAATATATTGTACTAATTGATAATGTGTGGAGCATACTGATTAGACATATGTATTATATTGCACATGTTTGTGTTTCGGGCTTCACGGTGGCAGAGGGGTTAGTGCGTCTGCCTCACAATACGAAGGTCTTGCAGTCCTGGGTTCAAATCCAGGCTCGGGATCTTTCTGTGTGGAGTTTGCATGTTCTCCCCGTGAATGCGTGGGTTCCCTCCGGGTACTCCGGCTTCCTCCCACTTCCAAAGACATG
Organism: Nerophis ophidion; assembly: GCF_033978795.1. NCBI lineage: Eukaryota > Metazoa > Chordata > Actinopteri > Syngnathiformes > Syngnathidae > Nerophis > Nerophis ophidion. The sequence goes on along the minus strand of NC_084611.1, from coordinate 27,125,864 downwards.
CACCTGGGGATAGGTTGATTGGCAATACTAAATTGGCCCTAGTGTGTGAATGTGAGTGTGAATGTTGTCTGCCTATCTGTGTTGGCCCTGCGATGAGGTGGCGACTTGTCCAGGGTGTACCCCGCCTTCCGCCCGATTGTAGCTGAGATAGGCGCCAGCGCCCCCCGCGACCCCTAACGGGAATAAGCGGCAGAAAATGGATGGATGGATGGATGTTTGTGTTTCTTATAGTGTAGTTTGTGGTATGTAACCAAATAAAAATACAATTTTACTTTCAGTGTCATCCAGGTACGTTTTAAATTGTTTTACTTTAAAGAATCACATGAGTTAATTAATTATTTTTGACAAGCCCTGATAAAAATATAACTGAATGAAAAATAGTGAACATCAGAATGATGCATTTTAGGTTTACCCCATTTTTTTTTTTTTAATCCAATAGTTTAGCGCCTTTCTCTGTAGTTTTGATCAAAACTGAATGTTATTATTTTATGATGGCGGGTTTTAATACAGCCCTTGTGTGAAATCTCATTTGATAGAATGCAGGTGTGCCTCATGAAGTGAGTGGACATGGTAATGATACAAAGCTGGTTGAAGTTTATGGTTATAATTATCGATGAATAAGCTGTTAACAATTGATTGAAGCAAAATGGAGTGTGTACTACCTGGCTGCATTTAGCCGAGGCTCAAGGAGTTTGTCCTAAAGAAGAACAAAACGTGACGTTACATGGAACCTGAGCATCCTGGTGCACAAAATGAACCGTGCATGAACATCACCTTGTTCAAAGAACAAAACCAACACAGTGCATGAACTCCCAAAAAATTACACACTTGCTAATCAGATGGAAAATTAAAGGGAACATTGTTTGGGGGTATCCATAATACGCCAATAGGGAAAAGTTTTTATTCACACGATGAATCGGGTGTGTTTTGACCTCCGCCGGAACCCCTGAGGTCGACTCACCGAACCCCTAGGGTTTGATCCAACCCAGGTTAAGAACCACTGGTCTAAAAGTAGCATTTTTTCCTTCATTTTTTATTTTCACAGTTTTATGCATTTATATTAGAGATGGCCAATAATATCGGACTGCCGATATTATCGGCCGATAAATGCTTTAAAATGTAATATTGGAAATTATCGGTATCGGTATCAAAAAGTAGAATTTATGACTTTTTAAAACGCCGCTGTACGGAGTGGTACACGGACGTAGGGAGAAGTACAGAGCGCCAGTAAACCTTAAAGGCACTGCCTTTTGCATGCCGGCTCAATCACATAATATTTATGGCTTTTCACACACACAAGTGAATGCAAGCCATACTTGGTCGACAGCCATACAGGTCACACTGAGGGTGTCTGTATAAATAACTTTAACACTATTACAAATAGGTGCCACACTGTGAACCCACACCAAACAAGAATGACAAACACATTTTGGGAGAACATCCGCACCGTAACACATAAACACAACAGAACAAATACCCAGACTCCCTTGCAGCACTAACTCTTCCGGGAGGCTACAATACAAACCCCCCGCTACCCCATATTCCCCCCACTTCAAACCTGCCCACCCACTTCAACCCCGCCCCCCTCAACCTCCTCATGCTCTCGTAGGGAGAGCATGTCCCAAATTCCAAGCTGCTGTTTTGAGGCATGTTAAAAAAATAATGCATTTTGTGACTTCAAAAATAAATATGGCAGTGCCATGTTGGCATTTTTTCCCATAACTTGAGTTGATTTATTTTTGGAAAACCTTGTTACATTGTTTAATGCATACAACGGGGTATCACAATAAAAATAGGCATAATAATGTGTTAATTCCACAAATGCATATATCGTATCAGATCGGAATCGGTAATTAAGAGTTGGACAATATTGGAATATTGGATATTGGTAAAAAAGCCATTATCGAACATCATTAATTTATATGTATAAAATATATAAAAATCGCAAATTAAATCGCATTAGCAATTCTCAAAATTCTGCAACTCGAGTTCAAAACATTCATAGACATTCTTATTACCGATATGAAAAATGTAATTGATGTGTATTTGACGGAAATTTTGAAAGAGTTGATGCCTGCCCATAATAAGTATTCAAGTGGTAAATGGAGCAATTAGTTGAATACATCACTTTGACATGATGTCAGTAGTTTCCCCTTGTGTCTTGACTTCTTTACTTCTAAATTGTAAATGGACAATTAGTAGGACTGAGATGGTCGTTAGGACGCTTTCAAGACCCGCCATGATTCAAACTCTTCTGGAGGGAAAACAGGCCCCATCAGTCACACGGCCATCATTGAAACCAATGTGTGTGCTCACTGATTGGGATCCTCCAGAGACAGAAACCTGAACCACATCTGCAGCACACGTGTCACACACACACACACACACACACACACACACGAGCGCACAAGCACACCCGCCAGCGATTCCACCTGGCTGCCGACTGGCATAAATTCGGGTGCCACATCTCCTGAGGTGAGAAGCTGGCGACAGAAGCAAAACCTCAAGTCAGTTCTTTTTCTGCCTCGCAATACGGGTCCCGCTCCATTCTTTCCAGCCATCCATATTCAGCAGATATCCAGACGTGCGGAATGAGAAGGACGAAGAGGAGGAGGGAAGTGGGCAGATTGGGAGTTGATGGTGAAGATGGTGGGGCGTGATTGTGAATTCAGCACGGGGGCCTCTTGTTGCATGAAAACGACCCATCATTTCACACTGGGCCAAATGGCATGAATTTCATAAATATAAATACTACCAGCGCATTTGTTTTGTTTCTTTGCATGGACTTTCAGACTTGGAATAAGGAAGTGACACTTTGACACCTTTATGATCAGAGTTGGGTAGTGTAGCCAGAAATTGTACTCAAGTAAGAGTACTGTTACTTCAGAGATTTATTACTCAAGTAAAAGTAAGGAGTAGTCACCCAAATATTTACTTGAGTAAAAGTAAAAAGTATGTTGTGAAAAAACTACTCAAGTACTGAGTAACTGATGAGTAACCTGATTGTTTAATGATTACGACAACAAATAATGCACAAAAACATAAAAATAGCAATGAACAAATTCAGAGCCAGGAATATCTCTTAAGCAACTAAAACAATAATATATATTAAATAATAGTACATTAAAATAAAAAAAATTAAGACACATTGAGCCACAATAACTAAACAGCACCATAGGCTCAGTGGGCATTGATTGATTGATTGATTGAAACTTGTATTAGTAGACTGCACAGTACAGTACATATTCCGTACAATTGACCACTAAATGGTAACACCCCAATAAGTTTTTCAACGTTTATCAATTACTTAATAAATGACCAAGTCGAAGTGATCTATCTCATATACATGTACATACACACACTTATCATATATATATATATATATATATATATATATATATATATATATATATATATATATATATATATATATATATATATATATATATATATATATATATATATATATATACACACACATATCATATATATGTATATATATACATAAATACATTTATATATACAGTATATAATTTATATTTATTTATTTTGACGTTTTTGTTGACATGTTAAAAGTGTTTTAATGAATATACATGCATGTTTAACATAGATTCCAATCTTTCATGAAGACAAGAATATAAGCTGGTGTATTACCTGATTCTGATGACTTGTATTGATTGGAATCAGACAGTAGTGGTGATAACGTCCATGTTTTCAAATGGAGGAGAAAAAAAGTTCCTCTTTTCTGTCTAATACCACATGAAAGTCGTTGGTTTTTGGCATCTTATTTGTCCAGCTTCCATATTTCGTTCTTATACACTTTACAAGAAATACATTGGCGCCAAACTCCGTAGCTTGCTAGCTTGTTTGCGCTGGCTTTCGGAGACTCTTATTTTGTTTGCGCAGGCGCGATGGAGCGACACTTTTATTGTGAAGACAGGAAGTGTGCCTTTAGGTTTTTGACGGGAAGTACGGTTGAAATAAAGTGTCTTTTTTCCTTTACACTTTTGATTGAAACTTTTATTAGTAGATTGCACAGTACAGTACATATTCCGTACAATTGACAACTAAATGGTAACACCCGAATAAGTTTTTCAACTTGTTTAAGTTGGGTTTTACGTGTGACGGTCATGTGACCGCCTGGCTCTGTTTGATTGGTCTAACGTCATCAGTGACTGCATGTGATTGGTGAAACGCAGGGATGCGTAGATCCTACTTTGAAGCTGTCATAAACCAAAACAAACATTAACAGATCGATAAAAAAAAGTAGCGAGTTGCGAGCTGAATGTAGATAAATGGAGCGGAGTAAAAGTAGCGTTTCTTCTCTATAAATATACTCAAGTAAAAGTAAAAGTATGTTGCATAAAAACTACTCGTAAAAGTACAATTTATCCCAAAGGTTACTCAAGTAAATGTAACGGAGTAAATGTAGCGCGTTACTACCCACCTCTGTTTATGATCCACCACACACACACAACCACACACAAACTTTAGAAGAGTAGTTATCCATGCGTCTTTACATATCTTATCTTCTTTGCTTTATTTCTTGTGCAACCTTCACCCTTTTAGTGCTGTTTTTTTCTCTTTATGATGTAGTATCTGGGTATATAACAGGGTACATATGGAAAAACTATTGTACCATGTTTCTTTTTGTACGTTGTAACTGGAAACTAGGAGCAAAACATAGAATTACAGAGGCAGTAGTGGTGTGAATTCCACACAAACTTAAATGCAGCTGCTATATGATCATTGATATACTGAAATACATGTATTTACAATACTGTGCATCTCACTATTATACCATTGTGTCATCAACAATGTATATCTAACTTCCATCCATCCATTTTTTACCGCTTGTCCGTTTTCGGGTCGCGGGCGGTCGCTGGAGCCTTTCTCAGCTGCATTCTAGCGGAAGGCCGGGGACACCCTGGAGAAGTCGCCACCTCATCACAGGGCCAACACAGATAGACAGACAACATTCACACTCACATTCACACACTAGGGCCGATTTAGTGTTGCCAATCAACCTATCCCCAGGTGCATGTCTTTGGAAGTGGGAGGAAGCCATATGCAAACTCCACACAGAAAGATCCCGAGCCTGGGATTGAACCCAAGACTGCTCAGGACCTTCGTATTGTGAGGCAGATGCACTAACCACTCTATCACCGTGCTGCACATTTTTCTAACTTGTGACACAAAATACATTATATGTAAAAATAGTACTAGGTAAACACCTGAATCAAATAAAAAATGTTAAACAGTTAATTAAATGAATAAATTCTTTTTATTTGTCATTCGAACTAAAAAGATGTATGATTTGTAGTTTAATGGTTAATGTGCTCACCCCAATTTTACTTACGTCCATCAATCATTTACCGTATTTTCCAGACCATAGCGCGCACCGGATTATAAGGCGCACTGCCGATGAATGGTCAATTGTTTCTCCAGCCATCCATCCATTTTCTACCGCTTATTCCCTTTCGGGGGGCGGGGGGCGCTGGCGCCTATCTCAGCTACAATCGGGCGGAAGGCGGAGTACACCCTGGACAAGTCGCCACCTCATCGCAGGGTTCTCTTTTTTTCATATATATGGCGCACTGGATTATAGGGTGAATTAAAAGAGTCATATTATTATTATTTTTTTTTGTAAATGTAAAACACTTCCTTGTGGTCTACATAACATGTAATGGTGGTTCTTTGGTCAAGATGTTTCATGGATTATGTTTTACAGATTATCTTCAAACCGCTTTCTTACAGTCGCTTCCGCATGCGCCATTTTGTGGGCGGTCTTATTTACGTGGCTCACCTTCGGCAGCGTCTTCTCCCCGTCATCTTTGTTGTAGCGGTGTAGCGTGCAAGGACGAGAGTGGAAGAAGTGTCAAATGATGGAGCTAACTGTTTTAATAACATTCAGACTTTAATTAAATTAATAACGGAGCAGCATCTCCTCATCCGGAAACAACAACACCGGAAAGGTGACCAGTGAAAAAACGTCCAACCAGAACTCTCTAATATCTAATGTTCTTTGGGTGAATAATGTAAACGCACTACAACGGTATGTTTTAGCGCTTTCATGGCGAGTTTACTGACAGATATAAGTAAGAACTTTACAATTCAAGTGAAAAAAGTACCAATGATTGTCACACGCATACTAAATGTGGCAAAATTATTGTCTGCATTTGACCCATCACCCTTGATCACCCTTTGGGAGGTGAGGGGAGCAGTGGGCAGCAGTGGTGCCGCGCCCGGGAATCATTTATGGTGATTTAACCCCCAATTACAACCCTTAATGCTGAGTGCCAAGCAGGGAGGTAATGGGTCCCATTTTTATAGTCTTTGGTATGACTTGGCCGGGATTTTAACTCACGACCTACCGATCTGAGGGCGGACACTCAAACCACTAGGCCACTGAGTAGGCCACTACTTTATATTAGAAATGGCAACAGTGGAGGATGAATGTCCCACAACAAAAAGACGGAGAAAATTAAGAAGCTTATTGACTACAGTGTTAACACGGACTATAAATGCGGACGTGCGCAATTTTTGAGGATTCATGAAGATCTCAAATACAGATCAGCATGTACCAAAAGGTAAGAAAAGTTGCTTTTGCATAATACTGTGAAACAAAACGCCAGAGAGAGCGGTGCGGCTTCATAGCATACCAAAGTCTTACTAAAACATTTTCATCGATTACTGAGCGCCATGCGTAATATTCTATATTTTCAATGGAACATTTGAAATATTGTTTGTTGTTTACTTGAGTCATATGTCCACCATAGTGCAGCCTACAGTTGTCTCCTGTGTTTGACTGCCATCTACTGGTAAGACCTATCATTACACCATGTACAAAATAAAATAGCTTTGAGGTCGGTAAGCTCAACCACACGTATTCCCTACATTAGGTGCACCGGTTTATAAAGCGCACTCTCAAGTTTTGAGGGGAAAAAAACACAATTTTAAGTATGCCTTATAGTCTGGAAAATACAGTACTCAAAACAGAGTTTTAAGTATTTTGATTTATTCAAACAATGTAACAAGTATCTAGTCTATAAGGTGATGTGCTCCCGTGAGCACATCACCCCAGTCCTCCAGAAACTCCACTGGCTCCCCGTTCCTCACGGATCCACTTTAAAATCCTCCTCCTCCTCACCCACAAAGCCCTGTACAACCAGGCCCCCTGCTACCTCACCAACCTGCTTCACTGCCATACCCCTTCACGCAGCCTCCGCTCCTCTGATGACAACCTCCTCAGCCCACTACTCAGAACCAAGCTTCACACCTCTTCAGATCTGCTTTTAACCTGTGATTAGTGTTCTATGTCTTGTAATGTCCTGTCTTGTAATTGTCCTGTATTATTATGTATTCTAAAATGTACTGCTTTTATATTTCCTGTATTTTACATTATTACTTTAAACTGTTTAATCCTGTAAGGCGTCTTTGAGTGTTTGGAAAAGTGCTCTACCAAATAAAATGTATTATAATTCTTATTACTATTTTTATTATTATTATTATTGTCAATACACACAGCAGAGAGAACAATTACCACCCTAAAACTAAAACACATTATTGTAAGCAGGAGTGTGGAACCAAATTCTTGGCCACCATAAACAAGACTCCTTAAAGGCTCTCCATCCCACCCTAAACCCAACATCACAGTCCCATACACCAGTGGTTCTCAAATGGGGGTACATGAAGGTATGCCAAGGGGTATGTGAGATTTTTTTTAAATATTCTAAAAATAGCAACAATTCAAAAATCCTTTATAAATGTATTTATTGAATAATACCTTAACAAAATATGAATGTAAGTGGATAAACTGTGAAAAGAAATGCAACAATGCAATATCCAGTGTTGACAGCTAGATTTTTTGTGGACATGTTCCATAAATATTGATGTTAAAGATTTCTTTTTTTTGTGAAGAAATGTTTAGTGTTCATGAATCCTGATGGATCTCTATTACAATCCCCAAAGAGGGCACTTTAAGTTGATGATTACTTCTATGTGTAGAAATCTTTATTTATAAATGAATCACTTGTTTATTTTTCAACAAGTTTTTAGTTCTCTTTATATCTTTTTTCCAAATAGTTCAAGAAAGACCACTACAAAGGAGCAATATTTTGCACGGTTATGAAATTTAATAAATCAGAAACTGATGACATAGTGCTGTATTTTACTTCTTTATCTCTTTTTTTCAACCAAAAATGCTTTGCTCTGATTAGGGGGCACTTGAAATAAAAAAAATTTCACAAGGGGTACATCACTGAAAAAAGGTTGAGAACCACTGCCATACACAAACAAACACTCTGGATATGTTTTCAGCACTAAAAAACTTTGTATTTTTTTTCAAACTTATAGTGTCCAACCCAAAACAAAGTATTACATTGATTTGGTTGAAACTAGTTTGTAAAACACATGTAAAAAACTTCATGAAATGTTTAACTTTTTAAAGATGGGATAAGCATGCATGTAGATGAACCCCACTTAATACTTTTAACCGAGGGTTTTTGAACGCACCATAGTTATGTGCAATCAGATATAAAAAGTGAAACGTGTACTTAACTTTCACATCGACATTTGCTTTCGATGTTTTCAAAACATATAACTAAGATATTCTTCCAACTTCACAAAAGCCCCACTTACCACTCTACTTTCACCCTTGACTGTCAGACCCTTTGTGGAAGAAAGTACTTTAAAGGGGAACATTATCACCAGACCGATGTAAGCGTCAATATATACCTTGATGTTGCAGAAAAAAATACCATATATTTTTTTAACCAATTTCCGAACTCTAAATGGGTGAATTTTGGCGAATTAAACGCCTTTCTATTATTCGCACTCGCAGCGATGACATCACGATGTGACGTCACATAGGTAGTCAATCCGCCATTTTCTCAAACACATTACAAACACCAAGTCAAATCAGCTCTGTTTTTTCCGTTTTTTCGACTGTTTTCCGTACTTTGGAGACATCATGCCTCGTCGGTGTGTTGTTGGAGGGTGTAACAACACGATCAGGGACGGATTCAAGTTGACTTACGTGGAGTGTGCATCGATTAGCACGGCATGCTATTCGATACTAACATGCTATTTAGGCTAGCTGTATGCACATTTGTACATACAAATGTAATGTACACTCACATTTAATGCCAAACAAACACTTACCAATCGACTGATTTAAGTTGCTCCAGTGTCACAAGATGCGAAAGTCCTGATTGTTTGGTCTGCACATTTTATTGGCGATGCTAAGGCAGACATGGGACAGAGATGTATGGATATCCTGCAGATGCATTTCCAACGATAAAGTCAACAAAATCACAAAGGTGAGTTTTGTTGATGTTATTGACTTATGTGCTAATCAGACATATTTGGTCAAGGCATGACTGCCATGCTAACATGCTATTTAGGCTAGCTGTATGTGCATGTGTAGCTATATTTGCATCCAGCCTTTCCTTGCACCCACATTTAATGCTAAACAAACACTTACCAATCGACAGATTTAAGCTGCTCCAGTGTCTCAAGATGCAAAAGTCCCGATCGTTTAGTCTGCGCATTTTACCGGCGATGCTAAGGCAGACAGAGGTTAGAAAGCAAAATCAACAAATAGCGTCAATAGCTATTCGCTCAATAGCTTCAATTTCTTCTTCAATTTCATTTTCGCTATCTGCCTCCATACTCCAACCATCCATTTCAATACATGCATATTATGTTGAATCGCTTAAGCCGCTGAAATCCGAGTCTGAATCCGAGCTGATGTTGCTATATCTTGCTGTGCTATCCGCCATTTTGTTTGTATTGGCATCACTGGATGACATCACAGGAAAATGGACGGTGGCTTCACAGATAGCGAAAATCAGGCACATTAAAGCCTTTTTTCGGGATATTCCATGATGGGTAAAATTTAGAAAAAAACTTCGAAGAATAAAATAAGCCACTTGGAACTTATTTTTTATTGGTTTTAACCTTTCTGAATGTTCCCCTTTAAAGTGTGTCCCATTGAATTATAAAGTATTGTATTTACGAAAATAAGACAATTATTCTTTTTTCAAAACTAAGTTTTGGTAATACATTTCTAAAATCGCAAACATAGAACACAAAATAAAGCAGTTATAAAAAACATGCTTTTCGACATGAGCGAAATGACAAAGGGTATATTACAATAAAATAATGTAGCAATGTTGATGACTGCATTGTCATCAGGACGTGTGTTTTGTTTTGTCACCTCTGTTCTGAATGCCGGTGTGCTCACCTGCTCCTGGTTAGCAATAAAGAAGCTCACCTGTCCCTGATTGCCAATCAGAAGGGTTTATAACACACAACGCTGGTATGTGTTAGCATTCTGCATGCAATTTGCAGTTCAAGCTTGCAACCACACAGTTTAGTGTGGGTGTATCAATGATGGACAGTGATAGAGATGTACTCAATATATTTACGCATTTCAATAGTGTGCGCCAAATTTGGCAAATGATGGCAGTTGGCTAAGGACGCCAACAATTGAATGAATAAAAAAAAAAATAATAATTTTTTCCCCCACCCTAAATAATTGCTTAATTCTCAGGCTCTCAGGCATGTGCAGGATTATTACATGGTGGCACTCACAGCAAGGCGCACCACGCACTAAAAAAGCAATGGCAGATAGAACTGATTAGTCAAAATCGCAACCTCTCAATACCACCGACGCTAATGGTTCGCCACGCTGTGGTCGCCGATAAAAGCGGCCAATCAGAGACAATCAGCACAAGGGGCTGAAGAGGCAGGTGAACTGATGACGAGGATGGAGCAGATTCACTGGCACAGGCTGACAGTCGCTTGGCAGTAGTTAAAAAAAAAAACAAGCGTTTTTGTCACGCATGCGGTGGGAGAGAATGACACCCACAAGCATCTCTCGTTCAAATTTCTCCAAATCCATTTACTACTTTGCGGTAATGGAAACTCAAAGTGGTGAAAGAGGAGTTTGAATAAATAAAAATACAAGGGAAAGCAAATGGGACCACTGCCATATTATTTTCTTAAAGTTAAAGTACCAATGATTGTCCCACACACTAGGTGTGGTGAGAATATCCTCAGCATTTGACCCATCACCCTCACCCAATTGGAGGGAAAGGGAGAAGTGAGCAGCAGCGGTGGCCGCGCCCGGGAATAATTTTTGCTGATTTAACCCCCAATTCCAACCCTTGATGCAGAGTGCCAAGCAGGGATGGAATGGGTCCCATTTGTATAGTCTTTGGTACGACTCGGCCGGGGTTTGAACTCACGACCTACCGATCTCAGGGCGGACACTCTATCTATTTTTTTACACTTGTGTGACAATTAAGAGGGTTAAAATGTTGTTGCTAACCTGTACAAGAGTCAAGGGTTTTACTTTAGTGACAGTTTGACCATGGAATAGATTATTTCAGATTCCATTGTTTGAACTTACAACCTACCGATCTCTGGGCGGACACTCTAACCACAAGGCCACTGAACAGGTTTAAGGAGATCCATAAGAAACAATGGGGGCCTTTTCTCAGAAATAACATGTTGATGAAGCCCGTTCAAGACAAGATCCAACTTTGTAGTAAAAGCTTTGAAGCTAAAGTGATACAATTCAAAACTGGACCGCATTTTTCAGGTAAAACATTCAGAGTATGACCTTTCACAATAAATGCAACCCAACTTTAGTTAGTGTTTAATTGGACTTTCTTTGGATTTTTTATGACACGAAAAAGGCCCAAACATATTCGAGCGGAACGAGTTTGCAGAAGTCCTTGAGTACTCAAAGCGTCGATAGTCCGCACACTTTGTCACACAAAAACTGCTCTGCGTGTATTTTTTTACTCGCATTAAATGTGACACTGATTTGCATTTTTCCAACAAAGCATAAGCTAGTACAGGAGCGACCACTTTCTGGTTTTACATATTTGCAAAACCAGAAGAAAGGTCAGATCCCCTTCCTCATCGAAGTATAAATGCGCAAGGACTGTTGGAAATATTGTGGTTAAGTGAAATTTCACAGGAAGCTACAACACAGCAGTGGCTGCTAATATTTTGAGCGGATTCTGTTCCACCCATAGTATGCTAAAGTCTGTAAGCACCTTTAGGGTGTCTTTTCATATTTGTTAGAGCTGCACAATTACAGCCAAAATAATAATTACAATTGTTTTTATCAATACTGAAACCCACCCATCCATCTATGTTCTATACTGCTTATCCCCATTAGAGTCACAAAATAAGCTGGAGCCTATCACAGTTGACGTTGGGCGAGTAGTGGGATTCGCCGTAAACTGGTCGCCAGACAATTGCGTAACACATACAAACAAAAAACCATTCACACTTTCATTCACACTTATGGACAATTTATAGCAGTGGTGTACCAAGCCCACAGCTAATTGTTTTACGACCCAATGCATATTTGAAAAATGTTTAGAAAAAATGTATTAAAAAAAAGATACAAAAGTGGAATAAAAGAGCATACAAGTGTAATTCAACAAGAACAAGTTAAAATATTGGCTTTAATAAAACAAAGCTGACATGCAAGCTATTTTTTTCTTTAGAAACAGCTAAAACTGGTTTTGAAAGTGAGAAATAAAATTGATATTTCAGTCTGCGGTCCTCAGTGGAAAAAGTTTGGAAACCCCTGATTTAGTCTCCAGTCAACCTAACATAACATATTTTTTGGAAAGTAGGGGGAAGCCATATTACCCTGAGAAATCCCACTCACACACAGGAAGGATGTGCAAATCCCACACAGAAATGATCAAACGGACATACTGAAATCAAAATTAATAATCAAGATTTTTTACTTTGTTAGGCAAAACATTGTTTTCCACAGGTCAGTAATATACTAGTGCTAATGGGGTCTGTCATCATGTAATTTGTAATGAAATTCTTCAACAAAAAGACAAAATAAACAGTGCAAATATTTCTAAGGACAAATCTTTGTGTTTTTGTTCATAACTAGTATTAACGGGTTATGCTCTCATCTTACAGATAGATGTTTGTTATGCAAGTATGGATGATTGTTCCTCAAGAACCCATTAAAAAAGGTGTGGCGTTCCCCAAAGTTCAATTTTATTTCCTCTCGCTGAGACTATTGTAATGCCCTGCTTGCTGGTCTTTGCAAAAACAATATTACAACTACACAACTATTATAAAACTCTGGTATTGAGATGCACAGTTTGCGGTCTCATTCGCGGAGTCCGCGGATAAACCGCGGGTCGGGCGGGTGACATGACGAAAAAATAGATTTTAAATATTTTCGGGCGGGTGGCGGTTGAACCATTCGGAAATATTTAATATACATAGCTCAGGAATCCGCAACATTTACCACTCAAAGAGCCATTTTGACCCGTCTCACCAAGTAAAGAAGACTATAGGAGCCGCAAACATTCTCGCGAATGTCTGCTGGCGGTCACGCAGATAACACGAATAAGGGCGTGCTATGAAGCCATTGCCTTTGCCGCCTTATACAACATGTACAAACTGCTTGCCAGTAAAGCAACATGTAAGCAACTTCCGCAGATTCACGCACACGACTGCAAGGCATACTGGGTGACACAGAGTACACTGATGGTTGTGATATAAACAACTTTAACACTCTTACTAATATGCGTCACACTGTGAAGCCACACCAAACAAGAATAACAAACACATTTCGGGAGAACATCCTCACAGTAACACAACATAAATGCAACACAACAAATACCCGGAATCCTTTGCATCCATGACTCATCCTAACTATATTGTACACCCCGCTAGCACCCCCCCTCCCCCCAGGTAAGGTGGGCGGGGTTGTTGCTGTTATGTTTGTGGCTTCACAGTGTGGCGCATATTAGTAAGAGTGTTAAAGTTGTTTATGTCACAACCATCAGTGTACTCTGTATCACCCATTATGCCTTTCAATCTTGTATGTGTATCTGCGGAAGCTGCATAGAACATGTTGCTGGACTGGCAAGCTGTCTGTACATGTTGTAGAAGAAGTCAAAGGCAATGGCTTCATAGCACGCCCTTATCCTCATTATCTGGTTGAGCACCAGCAAATATTTGCGAGAATGGTTGCGGCTCCCATTGTCTTCTCTACTCTGTGAAACGGGTCAAAATATCTCTTTGAGTAGTAAAGGTAGCTGACCCCTGATATATAACAACGGGCGGTTGCGGTTTTGATAATAAGTTGGTTCGGGTGAATGACGGGTGGATGACGACTTTAGTGATGTGGTAGCGGATGATATAATTGCCTATCCGCGCATCTCTTCTCTGCTACACTTATGCTGATGAGGACCAGTGGGTGAAAGCACAAGTTTTAAGGTTGATGCAATGGCTCACCATCATAGTTACATGCATCTTTAGTACTTAGTAGAACACCCTTTGGCAGTAATGACATCCTTCAGACGTGATACATAACCGGACACAAGCTTCTTGCAACGATCTACAGGTATTTTAGCCCACTCCTCTTGGGCAAAGGCCTCCAGTTCATTCATATTCTTGGACTTGCGTGCTGCAACTGCCTTCTTCAAGTCCCACCACAGGTTTTCTATAGGATTTAGGTCTGGCGACTGTGAAGACCACTCCGGAGTCTTCCAGCCCTTCTTCTGCAACCACTCTGATGTTGATTTGGAGGTATGCTTGGGATCGTTGTCCTGTTGGAAGGTCCAACGTCTCCCAAGCCTCAGCTTCGTCACTGACTTCATGACATTTGCAGCTAATATATCCTGGTGGGAAATAGAATTCATAAGGCCTTTAACGCGCTGGAGATTCCCGGTACCTGAGGCAGAGAAACAGCCCCAGAGCATTATTGACCCCCCACCATGCTTAACAGTAGGCGAGGTGTTCTTCTCTTTGTAAGCTTCATTTTTTCTCCTCCAGACATAACGTTGATTCATAGGCCCAAAGAATTCCACTTTTGTCTCATCACTCCATAGTACAGTTTCCCAAAACCTTTGGGGTTTGTCCAGAGGATTTTTGGCATGCTGGAGTCTATTTTTCTTGTGCCTGGTAGTCAGAAGTGGGATGCGCCTGGGAGTTCTGGCATGGAGGCCTTCATCTTGTAATGCGCGCCTTATTGTCTGGGACAAAATCTGCGTTCCCCCCTCTGCAATGTCCTGTTGTAGTTCCTCAGCTGTTTCCCGGGGGTTTTTCACCACTGTACGCTTCAAAGCAGTTGCACACAGCATCCTCTTTCTACCACGCCCAGGTAGTGTTTCTACTGTGCCTTTTGCTTTAAACTTGCAAATTATGCTCCCAAAGGTGTCTCTTGGAATGTGTAATGTCTTTGCTATTTTCTTATATCCATATCCTTTCTTATGAAGACAAATTACCTCCTCTCTTGACTTCTTTGACCACTCCCTGGACTTCACCATGTTGCAAATACACCATTGACCATCTACAAGAAGCTGAGCGTCACATTCTTTTTCAATCAGTTTAATTGTTGCTCGTTATGGTTCTAATCACATCTACAGGCGTTTTCAACACCTGATTGAAAAGACCTTATTCAAATTCTGTTCTTAAGAGTTATGATCTTCAAGGGGTTGAATAATTTTGTCAATGAGATATTAAGAGAAATGACACTGTTTGGTATGTTACAAAATATAATGTTGTAATTCAAGTTGCATTTGTCTATTTAATGCATCTTTATTTGATATGACTATAAACAAAATACGGAATAAATGTCCAACTTGCTAAAACACCAAAATTGTGTGGGGTTGAATAATTTTGATCACAACTGTAATTTCACCACACCTAGTGTGTGTGACTATCATTGGTACTATAACTTTTACTTTAAACGTCGCTTTTTAAAAGTATATTTTTAGAAGCTTTTTGTGAAATCCTAATATAAAAGAATATAAAAATACCACATATTGTCAGCCATCAGACATTTTGGTTTGCAATATTTGAGTTTGTCATGTTATATGTCACCAGAGCTGCCCAATCAAGTTATTTTGAAGCATATGTTATTTACGGCACAGCAATTGGTCCCATGAGAAAAATTCCAGTGTGCTAAAAGGCAGCTAAAAGTCTGCAGTTATTCCCAACTGTATATCTAGCAGTTTCTCTTCCAGATTTAAAACTTGGAGTCTGTAATAATAACAATTCTAATCGACATCCAGTATATTTCACCTCAGAGACTGAATTACTGTGTATTGTCTTCAACAGAAGGCTCTGACATACATCTTAACTCTCTTAGCCACATATGACCTTTTCTCTTTTATGGCACGTTTTTTATTTATTTTTTTCTCCCCTCTACAACCTCATCCACTTTTCCTTCCTTTTCTCAATTTATGTTCTCTTGTTCCAGACTGTTGGTGCGACATGCTTTTACGGGAAATGAGTACACTGTAGCATATCACACAAAGGTCAATATGTTCTGGTGGAGCATGTGTTTGTCGAAAATGCAGTCATGTTGGATTATCAACAAAGGTCATCGTGACATGTGTCTCAATGATGCAATAGGACACCAGCCGCATAAACAGCTCCCTTTTGTAAAAAGAGAGAGAAAAAAAAAACCTACATGATGGGTAATCCACGCGATCAATAAAGGTGGTGCCTGCTTTGACACAAATCTAAATTATGTGCCAGAATAGTGTGATGAATTACTTTATTGATAGTTTTCTGGCTAACACATTTACTTGGTTTTGATGACTATTACACAAAATAACATGTTCAAAGTATGTCACTTTTATTTTTCCTATTTTAAAATAAGTTTAAAAAAAACTTTGTAAATAACGAATATTTTAAGTTATTGATATCAATAACAAAAATGTACATAAGGAAACTTTGCTTTTTGCTTATTACTGCATGATTTTTGTATTCCTTTAATTTAAGTAGCCAGGGGCTGCAGATGGAAATGAGCTATTTAGCTATAATATGGTACAGAACATATCTGACTTTAAACTTAATGTTTCTGTGCATTGTCCCTTCAAATAAAGACTAAAACAAAACTTACACATGACAATGTACAGTAAATAATCCTAAATAAAGATGTTTAAAGATCACTGAACCTATACTGCTGGCAAAATGTAGTTTTTTAAATAATTTATTATATGCTAAATTAGACTTTTTGGCTTGCATGGTGAACGGAACAAGCAGTAGAAAATGGATGGATGGATGGGTTAGTTAGTATATATAATTAACGCCTGCGTTAACTAAACTATTAATAGTATTCCTGATCAAAGACCAAAACACCACATTGTGAAATCATCTTTCACGGCGGTATAGCTCGGTTGGTAGAGCGGCCGTGCCAGCAACTTGAGGGTTGCAGGTTCGATCCCCGCTTCCGCCATCCTAGTCAATGCCGTTCTGTCCTTGGGCAAGACACTGCACCCACCTGCTCCCAGTGCCACCCACACTGGTTTAAATGTAACTTAGATATTGGGTTTCACTATGTAAAGCGCTTTGAGTCACTTGAGGAAAAAGTGCTATATAAATATAATTCACTTTACTTCACTTTACTTCACTTTACAGGTACAAATATTGACATGGCTTTGAATTTATTTCCTTATTATTGTATTTGTTTTTTGTGAACAATCTTTGAATCTATTTCCTAGGAATGCTGCTACCTCTAACATACAAATAAATAAAGCTTACTTGTTAAAAAAATGTTTATGTACTTTTTTTTTGAACAGATGTTTGATTATATTATTAGATAAACAATATTAAAATGCCAAGCAATAATAAAAATGTAATGAAAAAATAATTGATATTATGAATTATGCATTTTTAATATGCTGCCCGGAGCCAACAGCTGATAATTAGCTTGTGGCTATATCTGGTCTGTGCAATATACAATATATTGCCAAATGTATTTGGCCACCTGCCTTGATTCACATATGAACTTTAAGTGCCATCCCATTCCTAACCTACAGTGTTCAATGTGATGACGGTCCACCTTGTGCAGCTATTACAGCTTCAATTCTTCTAGGAAGGCTGTCTATACAAAGTTGCGGAGTGTGTTTATAGGAATTTTTGACCATTCTTCCAAAAGCGCATTGGTAAAGTCACAAACTGATGTTGGTCAAGAAGGCCTGACTCTCAGTTTACGGCGTGGTGCAGGGGAAGAGTGGCCGTGCGCAACCCGAAGGTCCCTGGTTCAATCCCCACCTAGTACCAACCTCGTCACGTCCGTTGTGTCCTGAGCAAGACACTTCACCCTTGCTCCTGATGGGTGCTGGTTAGCGCCTTGCATGGCAGCTCCCTCCATCAGTGTGTGAATGTGTGTGTGTGAATGGGTAAATATGGAAGTAGTGTCAAAGCGCTTTGAGTACCTTGAAGGTAGAAAAGCGCTGTACAAGTACAACCCTTTTATCATTTATTTAATTCATTCCAAAAGTGTTTTATCAAGTTCAGGTCAGGACTCTGTGCAGGCCAGTCAAGTGCATCCACCTCAGACTCTGTCATCCATGTCTTTATGGACCTTGTCATGTTGGAAGAGGAAGGGATCCACTCCAAACTGTTCTAGCAAGGTTGGGAGCATGGTATTGTCCAAAATGATTTGGTATCATGGAGCATTCAAAGTTCCTTTCACCGGAACTAAGGAGCCATGCCCAACTCCTGAAAAACAACCTTACACCATCATTCTGATCATCTGGATGGGTGGACAAATACTTTTGGCAATATATTGTATGTATTTTGCAATGTCTTTCAAATACAAAATAACTGCAATACCTTTGAAAGGAGAAAAATTAGTAAGGAGTTTGAAAATAAATAATTTAAAACCCTATCTATTGCTAAGGCATCACAAGGGGAATAGTGCATCTGCATTTAAGAGATAATACCACATTTGTATTCATATTCTCAGATGGTTATTCATCTAACAATGTAATCATTATTGTGGTTGTATTTGGCAGTGGTGAAATAACAAAAATACAAAAGGCAAGTATATACATTTTAAATGAATGCTGATGTAGTTTTAAACCAATGGAATAAGTTGCCGTCGACAAAAAGTTTCCGAAAGTTTTCAAGCGCATTAATAGAATTAATGGGTAAAGTTATTGTGCATACTAAACACAAACTTCCTGCCAACCTTCCATCATCTTTCCATGGTTCTATTCCCCGCCCTGCCGACAGCAGTCTTAGGCAGCATGATGGAGTATGTGGACGTCTGAGTTGTGCTATGACAGGTGGATCGTTGGCTGTCATGCTGACTGATGCCCAGCTCCGATTGCGAAACAATAGTGGCGGCTTAACGGTTAACGTGTATGCGCACGGTGATTGACAGCGACGTGATAGCGACAACACAACAAAGGCCGTGGCCTGTTGTGATTGGTTACGGGAATCTTGCAAACATGTAAAAAAAAAAAAAAAAGCAGCGAGGTATGAAAAGCAACCTTTCCTGGAAGTGAGCATGAATGTTTTTTTTTTTTGTGGTGGTAAGTGCCCAGAAAACAGATTTTCTTTTTTTTTCAAACACGTTTCTGCCAAGAAAAAACACAAAAACTGCCAATTGGAATCCACACTAGACAACTTAATGTCTACAAAACGTTCAGTGTTTTTTTGCCAGAAGACACCACTTCAGCTCAGACATTAAACTCAGGGACAAAAACGTTACAAAAACAAAAAACTGCCCTCTAGAATTAAGTGCTGCACGTCACCACTCCAGAATCAAACACTCAACCGTTTGCGCCTGAAATACTTCCTGTAATCCCGTCAGCCGTCTCATTGTTCTCCGCGGCTGCAAAACTGTTTATCTTTGCGCTCGCGCCAAATTTTGGCCAGTTGACTTTGGCTCCGGTCTAACCTGTGTGAGACTGTTCATTTTTCACTTTGAAAGGAGTCGTTTGCAAAACAACATAACAGAAGAGAAAATTTAATAGCTGGTGCTTACAGCTGTATCGCAACATCTTCCTGAGCAGATACAGTTCGCTCAGTTCTCATGGACTCGCATCCTGTTGTAAGCGGTTGTATTTTATACATTGTGCAAGTCCTCCCACTTAAAATGATGACAGAGGTCTATAATTTTCATCATAGGTACACTTCAACTGTGAGAGACAGAATGTGAAAAAAAAATCCAGGAATTCACATTATAGGAATTTTAAAGAATTTATTTGTAAATTATGGTGGAAAATAAGTATTTGGTCAACCATTCAAAGCTCTCACTGATGGAAGGCTCAAAATCTCACCATACATGGCCCCATTCATTCTTTCCTTAACACGGATCAATCGTCCTGTCCCCTTAGCAGAAAAACCGCCCCAAAGCATGATGTTTCCACCCCCATGCTTCACAGTAGGTGTGATGTTCTTGGGATGCAACTCAGTATTCTTCTTCCTCCATGAGCATGAGGAGCTTGAGGTGGGCTGGGTTGAGCTGTGTGTGTGCGTGTGTGTGTGTGTGTGGTGGGGGTGGGGGGGGTGGTGGTGGTGGTGGGGGGGGGGGGGGGGGGGGGGTTATTGTAGCGTTCCGGAAGAGTTAGTGCTGCAAGGGGTTCTCGGCATTTGTTCTGTTGTGTTACGGTGCGGATGTTCTCCCGAAATGTGTTTGTCTTTGTTGTTTGGTGTGGGTTCACAGTGTGGCACATATTTGTAACAGTGTTAAAGTTCTTTACATGGCCACCCTCAGTGTGACCTGTATGGCTGTTGACCAAGTATGCGATGCATTCACTTATGTGTGTGAAAAGCCGTGTATATTATGTGATTGGGCTGGCACGAAAAAGCAGTGCCTTTAAGGTTTTAAAAAGTCATAAGTTTTACTTTTTGAAGCAAATACCGATAATTTTGAAACACATATCGATAATTTCCGATACTATATTTTAAAGCATTTATCGGCCGACAATATCGGCAGGCCATTAATATCGGACATCTCTACTTATATTAGTTATTGTTAGCGTCGAGTACAAGCCATATTTTACAATTTAGAATACACGTAAAAAAGAAAGACATATGTGGTCTAGTCTCACACAGGAATTGTGAATGATATGTAAAATTCCCCAAAAAAGTGCAATTATCCTTTAAGGTTGGCCTTTTTTGTCACCTGTTGTTCCCAATGTGAAATTGTCTTAGCAATACAGTAAACTAAGGGCCTGATTCTCTATGATCCAAACATCACATGCTAAACAGCATTTTCAAAAAATGTAATATTGTGTACTATTTGTGGGCGTGTCGCGTGTGAACTACTAAAACTGTGTGCAATTGAAAAGTGGTGCATACCGCCTTATTTAAATGAGGGTTTTCCAAGTACGGGGCTTTTACCAAAGAAACGATCATTTTCGGCACATTCATGTTTACATGCACCTACCTGTGTGCGATATGTTAAAGCAGCAGCACACATCTATAATCTGTGACACCGTTTCTGAATCGCAATCCAGACAACAGAAACATATGCACACTGACATTCTGTGCGCGAGGCTGTGGATCGCACCACCAGCGCATTTGTGCATCTGGACTGAAAGTGCATACTAAAAGATGTCTTCATTTAGGATATATATTATACCATACCAACTTTTTATTGTAATATATTTCCTAAATAATAAAACCAACATTTTTCAAAAAAACGCCAGCGACAGCAAAAAGCATCAAATGAATACATTTTAATCAGCCCCATCAATCATCCAGCAGAAATAAAATCATAAAAGGATTTTGCTGAATCAACAATATGTCCTTTTTTTTTTTTGACCATCCAAAATGTTTTGATACACACGTGGGACGGAAAATGTGTATATGTGCAGCGCAAACACTGATCCTGCAGCCGTGTGTGGAATTAGTTTTCATGTCCTTCTGACACACGCTGAATAAAACACAAGATAGTGTTGATAAATCACAATTTGCGTGCTAGATAATTATATTTGCATTTTCTCATTCCAGTGTTGTGGGCGTTTTGATGATCAGCACGCCTTATTCTGCTTACTTAACAGACGCAATCCAATTTGCACACGTTTAGTAGATGTAAGTGCTATCAAGTTTGCACCTGTTTTAATACACGCAAACCTTTAAAACCAGCCCTAAATGTTGAAATTCAAATGTCACCATATATGTTTCAATGTAAAATACAGTCTTACATTTGGGTCAATAGAGTAATGGATTTTAGTGGATTCATCAATAATATTAAACATTAACTTTACTCGTTTGGCCGACCGGGGTGGTGGTTCCTCTCTTTAAGAAGGGGAATCGGATCACACTCCTCAGCCTTCCCGGTAAGGTCTATTCAGGTGTACTGGAGACGAGGCTACGCCAGATAGTCGAACTTCGGATTCAGGAGGAACTGTGTGGTTTTTGTCCTGGTCATAGAACTGTGGACCAACTTTATACTCTCGGCAGGGTCCTTTAGGGTGCATGGGAGTTTGCCTAACCAGTCTACATGTGCGTTGTGGACTTGGAGAAGGTATTCAACCAAAGTCCTGTGGGGAGTGCTCAGAGAGTATGGGGTATCGGACTGTGATTGTGGCGGTCCGCTCCCTGTGTGATCAGTGTCAGAGCTTGGTCCGCATTGCCGGCAGTAAGCCGGACCCGTTTCCAGTGAGGGTTGGACTCCGCCAAGGCTGCCCTTTGTCACCAATTCTGTTCATAACTTTTATGGACAGAATTTCTAGGCATAGTCAGGGCGTTGGGGGTATCTGGTTTAGTGGCTGCAGGATTAAGTCTCTGCTTTTTGCAGATAATGTGGTCCTGATATATGGCTTCATCTGGCCAAGATCTTCAGCTCTCACTGGATCAGTTCGCAGCCGAATGTGAAGTGACTGGGATGGGGATCAGCACCTGATTCCCATCCCAGAGTGGATCGTGGGATCGACAGGTGGATTGGTGCGGCGTCTTCAGTAATGCGGAAACTGTATCGATCTGTTGTAGTGAAGAACGAGCTGAGACGGAGGGCAAAGCTCTCAATTCACCGGTCGATCTACATTCCCATCCTCACCTGTGGTCATGAGCTTTGGGTTAAGACCGAAAGGAGAAGATCACGAGTACAAGCGGCCGAAATGAGCTTCCTCCACCAGGTGGCAGGGCTCTCCCTTAGAGATAGGGTGAGAAGCTCTGTCATCCGGGAGGAACGCAAAGTAAAGCCGCTGCTCCTCCAAATCGAGAGGAGCCAGATGCGGTGGTTTGGGCATCTGGTCAGGATGCCACCCGAACACCTCCCTAGGGAGGTGTTTAGGGCACGTCCGACCGGTAGGAGACCACAGGGAAGACCCAGGACATCAGTGTTTAAGGTCCCCTTCCTCGGACAATTTTTTTACATGAGTAAGTGCGTCGTCTATTACTTGAATCTACGGCTCTTAGCTTTGTATGGACTCATTGATCGTTTACAAACTGAATTCGGAGAAGAAGTGACGCCAGAAAGATAGCGCCCCACACACGAAGTGACATGAGAAAGATGGAGGCCAGTCATCCACACATCCCCGTGTGGAAATCACACATGAATACCTTAAGAGAAGCAAACGCACGATTGCAGCTACTGGGATACAGCACATCTCGGACAGCCACATAGAAGGTTGAGGGACGGTTTTGGATAAGTTCTGGAAGAACGGCAGCCTGGTGGGATATGTTTGTCACCGACTGTGTTGTGCCAGCTGAACGGCAAGAGAACATTCGAATTTTTAGGTCAGCTGTGATTCCATTTAGTGAAAAACTTTGTCCATTTGTCGAAGGGGAGACAATGACAGACAACGAAAAACAGCGAGTGCATTTGGACTGGCAAAGCAGACTATTACTAATTATTGTCCGCCATGAATGTTGGGCAATTACTCAACGTAATGCTCCATAACTATCGTGAAGCCATGAAGTGATTGCGGCCGTTAAGTACGACCGCCAATTTCAGCCTCCAAGCACATTGTCCTGAAGAAAAAGCTATGATTGCTGTAAAATGTTCTTTATCACATTGTTTACTTTCACAGGTCCATTAAAGATATGATTCATGTATAATGGCTCAGGTGTGATTCACTACCATAGTCTAACAGCTGCTGATGGTGAGGCAAGCAAGGTTTACTGTTAAGAGAAATGTGGCAATAGTCTACATTGAAACACAGGGTAAGGATACACTTCCAGGTCAGAGGTGACTAAGACGTGCGCATGCTTACTAGGTCGCGTTGCGCCGGCGGACGGAGGGGTTGGAGGGGGTCTTAAACGACCGTTGTGTGTGTGTGGACACGGATAAGGTTAGGTGGGATTTACCCTGGATAACAATAGCCTGCTTTGTGTAGAAGGGGCCTGAGCCTCCAAGCTAGCATTGCTCAAATCTCAAATGGAGGGGATGCATGGACAAGGGTTTGAGTCCTGGGAAAGGGGCAGGGCCGGACAGCGCCTTGTAAACAGTAACACAGAAAATAGTACTGTACTATCTAGGAACGGCTTATGGAGGGATTTTCATACAGTAAATACACACACACACACACACACACACACACACACACACAAACATTCATGGATGCACCATTTCCACATTACAGCCATGCACTCCAAGCCCTCTCTCCTCTCCCAGCTGCCCTATTAAACTGAAGAATCTCGGGAAGCGAAATGAAACTAGTAAATCCTGCCCGCTTTTATGATTGACCTGATATGATTTGTATTATAATTTGGACCGAGTGCTCCCTTTGCTCTGTGCCTCTCCCTCCGACTGATACGCTCTTCACCCCGCTCTCTCCCCTTCTCACAACCTTCATTACTTCGATTGGCTCTTGTGAAAGAGTCACGGGGTCTTCACAACACACATACAGTAGCTATATGCGTACTGTACGTCTGTACACAACACAAGTATGTACACAACACAAATATGCACTAACAAGCTTTACAGGTCAAACACGATCCACCCAGTCCAGACCACCAATGTGTTCATTATAAAGATATATTTCACATAAACAACGGAATCTGAAATAATCTATTCCAGGGTCAAACTGTCACTACCATAAAACCCTTGACTCTTGTACAGGTTAGCAACAACATTTTAAACCTCTCAATTGTCATGAAAGGCCTTGTGGTTGGAGTGTCCGCCCTGAGATCGGTAGGTCGTGAGTTAAAACCCCGGCCGAGTCATAACAAAGACTATAAAAATGGAACCCATTACCTCCCTGCTTGGCATTTAGCATCAAGGGTTGGAATTGGGGGTTAACTCACCAAAATGATTCCAGAGCGCAGCCACCACTGCTGGTCACTGCTCCCCTTACCTCCCAGGGGGTTGAACAAGGGGATGGGTCAAATGATGAGGATAATTTCACCACACTTAGCGTGTGCGTGACTATCATTGGTACTTTAACTTTATATGTACCACTTTCCTTATGTCCCAATTAGGGTTGCAAGGGGTGGAAAGTTTACAGTAAATTTCCGGAGATTCTCTGGAAATTTCCAAAGATTCTCCGGAAATTTACCACGGGAAGTTAAGCTCGGGAAGTTTGGAAATATGGACCATTTTTGAATTATTCAATGTTGGACACAGTTCATGGGAATTAATGGGGATATATAGGAATTAATGGGGAATTAACGGGAATGAATGGAAATTAACACGAAATTTGGGGTAAATAAATAAATATGAACATTTTTAAAGTTAAAAAAAGTTAAAGTACCCATGATTGTCACACACACACGAGATGTAGTGAAATTATTGTCTGCATTTGATCCATCACCTTTGATCACCCCGTGGGAGGTGAGGGGAGCAGTGAGCAGCAGTGGGGGCCGTGCCCGGGAATCATTTTTGGTGATTTAACCCCCAATTCCAACCCTTGATGCTGAGTGCCTAACAGGGAGGTAATGTGTCCCATTTTTACAGTCATGGTATGACTCGGCCGGGGTTTGTACTCACGACCTACCGATGTGGTCATAATAAGCAGTCATGCTAAAATCTGTAATAAAAATAAATTTTAGTGAGCAGAATTTCATCAAACATCATTGTTGATTGAATAGAATAAATGATGCTACCCCAAAAGTCCCATTCAAAATGTAAAATGAAAACATTTACTTAAGCTTCCCAAGCCTCTGTTTTTTCATTTATTCTTGTAAAACACTAATGCAATGCCACTCACAGATATAAATAGTCCGTAAACAATTGGAGTAGTCTTTAAAAAATATTTTACTGATGGGCAAATTAATAGAAATGGGCTCGATGAATAAATGAATACTCAATCAGCATGCTAAATTTAACTATAACCTACATTCTTGTTTGACAACAGAATGGCTAGCGGAACAGAATGCAGAGGATACTAAACATTTCGATTTAGTATTTGCTAGTTGAAATTTACAGATCACAAAAAATGTAAATCGGATCGCTAACGTTGTTAGCATAAATGAAGGGGATTTAACATGAAGAAATGTAGCATCACGGCTAACAGAGAAATATTTTCGGTTCATTATGATACTGTGGTGGTGCATAAACCTAGCTAGCTAGAGATATTGTCCCCAAAATCATTTATCAAGTACAGGAACAGCTAGCCAGCTTGAGTGGAAGTCTGCTGGAGTAGTCTACAGTCATACAGTAAAAAGCAATTACACTTCTATTAAACTTAAATACCATATATCAAATATATTTACCCCAGTAATATCATCAAAACTTACCTGACTGGATGAAGTCCTTGGTCTTAAATACTAGTGTGGCCTCAATAGCCCGGCTATAGTGTGTAAAATGCGATGGAAGAATGCACTGCACATATGATGGAGGGATGCAAAGCGTAGGGTTGAAATTCACCTGAATTTGCTAAAAAAATCAGGTTGTTTTAGCTAAAAATCATGCTGTAAGATCTAGCATGTTGCATCCAATGTTTATTCCCATTAATTTCTCATTAATTCCCATGTATTCCCAATACTTCCTATGGAAAGTTTCCAACTTTGAGTATTCCCAGAATTTTGCAATCCTAGTCACAATAGGTTCCAAAACCAGTCATGTAGTTCATTTTTCTCTCTATTGGATTCATCACAAAAGTTGTGTTATGTTAATCTTTTACATGCTCACTGAGCAAAAGTAAGGGTTTCCCACACATTCATTTATTTGTGGCGGCTTGCCACGAAAGAGTTACGGCCGCCAAAAAAAAAAAATAATAAAAATAAAAACACATTTTTTTTGGGGGCTTTTGACTCGCTCAACCGCTCATAAAAGCAATGGGACTCTGTCTGTGAATGGAGCTTGTAGTTACATATTATATACATATGTAAATATTATATAAATGTGTATATAAATATTAATATAAAGTGTTGTAGTTATATTCCAACTCCGCGTTCTTCTTGGTCATCGCCGCAGCTGCCTCACCTAACCTGATTCAATCCCCACCTTCAACCAACTTCAACCTCGTCACGTTTGTTGTCCTTGAGCAAGACATTTCATCCTTGCTCCTGATGGGTCTGGTTAGCACCTTGCATGGCAGCTCCCGCCATCAGTGTGTGAATGTGTGTGTGTGAATGGGTGAATGTGGAAATAGTGTCAAAGCGCTTTGAGTTCCTTGAAGGTAGAAAAGCGCTATACAAGTATAACCTATTTACCACTTAGCATAAACTGAGTCAAAGCCCATCTAGGAGAGAAAAAAACCCCAAAATAAAACATCGATTAAAAACTGATCTTTGTATCAAATATCTCATTTTTCATTTACACTCTTCACTTTCTGTACATTTGCACAAAAGACTATAATTTACACATAAGTATATCACAAGTGGAGTTACCGATTGTTTATTTTACTCCTGTTTGTTTTATGTCGGGTCGGGGGGGAGGAGTCGCGGCACCTCTTTACCGAGTAACTCTTGTTTGGTAAAAACTATTTGCTTGCCAAACATAATAGCTGTTGTAACATCCAGTGGACACATTTCGAACAGCAGCTTCTTTAACTTAAAAATGCAGCTCAATTTTACACTTAGCAAACTCAACTCATCTGTCCGGCTGCATGTTTGACATCACTGCTTTAGAGGCATTCGATCTGAAACAGGTTGACAGGTTTTGCGATACACACTCTTACTGACATTCAGTCTAAGAACATCAATAGGCAGCTGTGCACAAGTTAATATGAGTAAGAAGTTCCAGCAAGTTTACCAAGCAGGGGGAAAAAAAGAACAGGTGCAATGCAGTGATGAGAAGAGTCCATATCAAATACAAGTGATCTGAAAAAGGGAACCCCTTGCGGGACCGGACAACTCATAAATGCATGTATGAGAAAGCCGGCAGAGGTAACTAACGGCTATGAGGACCTCAGAGATAGGGGAGAATCGTTATATTGACTATGTGATGGACTGACTGACAGACTGATGAAGTGACTCTCTCAATGGGGGCAGGGGTCTTTGAAATGCAGCCAGTTTGAAGTTAAGAGTCTAAGGTTCTTTGGCCATCCGTGTCTGAGCTGAAAAAGGCGAGAGAGAGGGCAGCTCGTTGCGCCTGCCAGCCTTTTAGCCTTCTGTGACTGCATGAAAAGCAACGGTAGGCACATCTCCATCTCGCCGAGCGCCCTTCGGGTAGGACACTTTGCTCTCTCGCTCTTGTTTGTGAGTGCCACTCTTGAAAGAAAGGAAGCGGAGAGTCGCTGGCCAGGGCCTCGCTACTTGACACTGTGATTGAGCGCCAGTGCACCTGCGATATCTGCTCTGAGAGAACTCTTTCTTTGACACGTTGCCACACAGATGTCAGTTTTGTCTGCGGAAAATATCCGTTCGGGCTGGTCATAATCATTTCACACTGCGAGTGACACTGCAGGTCCTGCAGCAGTGCATGATTGGGATTAGCTATCAAGGAAATTCTACTTAACAGTACTCATATTATACTTTTTGGTACGCAGCAGAGAGATTTAGGCCCAGACCTCTCTACTCAGCCACTTTATCCAGCTCCTCCCGAGGGATCCCAAGACGTTCCCAGGCCAGCAGGGAGACATGGTCTTCCCAACATGTCTTGGGTCTTCCCTGTGGCCCTAAACACCTCCCTAGGGAGACGTTCGGGAGCCCAAACCACCTAATCTGGCTCCTCTCGATGTGGAGAGGAGCCTTTCTCTAAGGGAGAGACCCGCCACCCGGCGAAGGAAACTCATTTCGGTCGCTTGTACCCGTGATCTTGTCCTTTTGATCATAACCGAAAGCTCATGACCGTAGGTGAGAATAGGAACATAGATGAACCGGTAAATTGAGAGCTTTGCCTTGTGGCTCCGCTCCTTCTTCACCACAACGGATCGATACAGAGTCCGCACCGATCTCACAATCCAGTCTTCCCTCACTCGTGAACAAGACCCTGAGGTAGTTGAACTCCTCCACATGGGGCAAGATCTCTTCCCCAACCCGGAGATGGCATTTCACCCTTTGCCGGGCGCGAACCATGGACTCGGATTTGGAGGTGCTGATTCTCATCCAAGGCGCTTCACACTCGGCTGCGAACCGATCCAGTGAGAGCTGAAGATCCTGGCCAGATGAAGCCATCAGGACCACATCATCTGCAAAAAGCAGAGACCTAATCCTGCAGCTGCCAAACTGGATCCCCTCAACGACCTGACTGCGCCTAGAAATTCTGTCCATAAAAATTATGAAAATCATTTGTGACAAAGGGCAACTTTGGCGGGGTCCATCCCTCACTGGATATGGCTTCGACTTACTGCCGGCAATGCGGACAAAGTGCGGACACTGATCTTTTAATTTTTGATTTAATGAAAATCAACAACTCATTATTCTCAGCACTGCCCTTCACGCTCACCTTCTTCTTTCCCGTGGTTGAAAAACAGTTATGTCGTACAATAATGGGGATGCTAGTAACTTGGATTTGAATGAATAACTTAAAGCATAACAATTAGCCAAGAAACAGCTCTTGTCTCAAAAAATTGTTATATTGAGCTATTATTGTAAAAACGAAGTGTGGCCCTCATACCGATGTATGTACTGGACAGTGAGGAGTCCGTACTGTAGACCCTTAATTCTCTGCCATGCCTAATCCTGGCAGCTTCTAAATAGTCTTTTGCTACAATAATTGATCCAATCTCTCAGGTCTTCCACTGAAGCAAAGGCCAAGCTTGGCCGAGTTCCTGTCGCATCTGTCTCTAAAGCCACACTAGGCCACTGGTATCGTGCCTGGGTCCACTTCACATATAAAGCGTGACATGTATGGCTAGTATGAACACTCTGATCTGCGCCAAAGCACGGCACACTTCTTTGGCATGGTTGGAAGAGATGGTTGAAGGCAGAACAGCATGTGCACACAAATGCAGGTGCACAAGTGATCTGAGTTATTAAAAATACTACAATGTGATTGTCTTTTCTGACTGAAACGTTGACTTGAATGTTGTGTATACTAGCGTTAAACAATGCCGAAACATCAAATCATAATGTTAATTTTTTTTAAGCTTGGCTACGTTGTGACCTCACAGTGAGGTGGGCATGCTGTACTTTCCATGATATAGAGCAGGGGTGTCAAACTCGGTTTTATTGAGGGCCCCATCGCAGTTATGGTTGCCCTCAGAGGGCCACTTTAAACAATGAGTTATATATGAACATATACATAATATTTTTTTTACTTTAGCTGCAAAATTTTATTTTGCAGTTTTACTTTAAAAACAGGCAGCTCAGTCACCCGAATGTTACAGTAAAAGCAGTGGGGTTTTTTACCACATACAAACAATTTTAATAAATGGGATGGAAAAGCGGTAAAATTCAACCAACAGAGCTGCCAGTTTTTTTGTTAAATTCTACGGAATTTAACCGTAAAATCTATTGTCAATTTTAGTCTACAATTTCATTGATAATTTGATTTGAAATCATAAGTCAAGCAGATATTTAAGTACAGTATTTATCTTTATTTTACGAAAAAAACATTTTTGAATACATGATCATTTAATATTTTGATTTTGATAATATTGAATTTAAATAATATATGCAATTGCATGCAGTACAGGATTTTAATGTCAAAAGAGAAAGAACAAATATATTTACTGAGAAAAGATTAAGCATATTATTTCCGGTCTTTCGCGGGCCACATACAATAATGTGGTGGGACAGGTTTGGCCCCCAGGCCTTGAATTTGACACCTGTTTAATAGGGGGTACCAGTAAATAAGCCGCACCAAAAGTGTGTTTCTATATATTAACTGCACCGGACTATAAGCCGCAGATATATAAATTGCCAAATGTTATATTTACACATAAACATTTTGTAAATGTTTATTTATATACCTTAATTACTTCCAAATGGTGCCTGTCAAACAACTTGTCAAACAAAAACCAAAGTCCTCGTCATGGACCCCGTAGCTGCGGAAGTAAAAACGGACTCAATTGCTCTACAGTCAGCTCAACGGACTCGATAAGTCCACGGCAATGTTCCCCTCTAATTTTTCATGTGTGTGAACAAACGTAAAAACTCCCTGAGCATTCAGTGGAGCCCATGTGAGCAACATCAGACGTGCACACTGTGGCTACACCAGCAGCAAACCTGTCCCAAACCTGACTCAATAAGTTAAATCTCCATCCATCCATCCATTCTCTACCACTTGGCCCTTTCAGCGTCACGCGGGGTGCTGGAGCCTATCTCAGCTGCATTAGGGTGGATGGCGAGGTACACCCTGGACAAGTCCCCACCTCATCGCAGGGCCAACACAGACAAACAGCATTCTCTTATTATTATAACCAAATGACAGCAGTCATTTCCATGAGACTATTTTCTAATAGAAGTGTTTAGGCCCACTTACAATGACAATAACAAAAAATATTGTTTTTCATGAACTAAGTACCAGTATTGTTAGTCTGGGTGGAGGTTCTGTTTTCGAAATCATTTGTATCCCTTTCAGACATTGCATTTGGGTCCCATTAAAACATTCACATGTTGCACAATGAGAAATAAAGTAGGGGATCATGTGTACATTCCTGCAACTTCCTGTTTGTAAAAAATATATTTTTATTAGTATTTATTTAATATACTTCTTTCAATTCTGTTCATAACTTTTATGGACAGAATTTCTAGGAGCAGTCAAGGCGTTGAGGGGGTTCCGGTTTGGTGGCTGCGGAATTAGGTCTCTGCTTTTTGCAGATGATGTGGTCCTGATGGCTTCATCTGGCCAGGATCTTCAGCTCTCACTGGATCGGTTCGCAGCCGAGTGTGAAGCAACCGGAATGAGAATCAGCACCTCCAAGTCCGAGTCCATAGTTCTCGCCCGGAAAAGGTTGGAGTGCCATCTGCGGGTTGGGGAGGAAACCCTGCCCCAAGTGGAGGCGTTTAAGTACCCAGGAGTCTTGTTCACGAGTGAGGGAAAAGTGGACCGTGAGATCGACAGGCGGATCGGTGCGGCGTCTTCCATAATGCGGACGTTGTACCGATCTGTTGTGGTGAAGAAGGAGCTGAGCCAGAAGGCAAAGCTCTTAATTTACCGGTCGATCTATGTTCCCATCCTCACCTATGGTCATGACCGAAAGGATAAGATCACAGGTACAAGCGGCCAAAATGAGTTTCCTCCGCCGGGTGGCAGGGCTCTCCCTTAGAGATAGGGTGAGAAGCTCTGCCATCCGAGAGGAGCTCAAAGTAAAGCCGCTGCTCCTCCACATCGAGAGGAGCCAGATGAGGTGGCTCGGGCATCTGGTCAGGATGCCACACGAACGCCTCCCTGGGGAGGTGTTTAGGGCACGTCCAACCGGTAGGAAGCACGGGGAAGAACCAGGGCACGTTGGGAAGACTATGTCTCCCGACTGGCCTGGGAACACCTCGGGATCCCCCGGGAAGAGCTAGACAAAGTGGCTGGGGAGAGGGAAGTCTGGGTTTCCCTGCTTAGGCTGCTGCCCCCGCGACCCGACCTCGGATAAGTGGAAGAAGATGGATGGATGGATTTAATATACTAGCAGCATTTCATGATTAATATCTATGAATTTAGATTCCTAATAAATTACACTAGAATAAGCACACATTTGATTGGTAAATCATAGTGTAACGACCTGGAATTACACATGTGGTGTTGGAGTTGTCCAACTTTTTGTATGGCTGTAAACGCATCACTGGGTAAGTGCCATATGTGCACGCGTTGCCAAAAGTGAGAAAAAGCGAGCGGCTGCTGTTGATATAACAAAGTTGGTTTTGGTCTGGTTTGTACGGCAGGTTTTGGTCTGGTTTGTACGGCAGAAAATGAACAGCTTCGCTAGATATAATTTTTTTTACCAATGTCTTGGTGATGTGTTTATGGCCGACAAAGAGTTTTGCTCAATAAAGTGATCGATGGAATTCACGTCCTCAAAGCGTCTTGACAGACGTTACAATATTTCAACAATGGTGACGGAAAGTGTTTTCTCTGTCGTGTCCGCGTGTCGAAAATTGTTTTAAGCGCTTATTTTTTATTTTGATTTTTGTGCGTGGCATAGACTTGCCGTGCGCAGAGGACGCGTGAGCAGTGCGCAATTGCACAGGCGCGCACCTTAGAGGGAACGTTGGTCCACGGTGACATTTTGGTTGGATTACTGAGAAATTTGTGGAACTGAAACAATAGAAAAATAATGCTGTTGTAAGTTAATAACACTAACACAGACACACGTAAATGTGTTAGCACATCAGCCAATGCTAACAATGCTGGCTTCATTAAATTGCGATAGAACGTACACATATGCATTGAAACACTCCTGCAGACAGTTTAGTTTGTTTCAACAGTTTAAGTTATATTGTAAAACTTACAACTGCTGCTTTGAGTGATGAATGGAGAATCCATATGAATAGAAATACTAAGGACGGCTGGAAGACTGAACGGCAATTCTCATTCCGCTTGAAAGGACTAAATGGAAAGATATGCAGTTGCACAAACAATAACATTAACATCACTATTGCATTATGGCCGTTAACGAAAAACAATCCATAAATTAGCTGCAGCGTTTCATAAGTTGCAGGGTTCAAACATAGGAAAAAACTAGCATCATTTAGTCCAGAATTTACGGTACTTATTTGGACATTTGAAATGAACTGCACTTTTTGGGGAATTTCGCCAATATTTCACAATCCCTTTAAGAGACAAGAACGTAGTTGTCTTTGTTTCAATGCATTCTAACCTAGCCTGTGGAAAAACTGTTAGTTAAAGGCCTACTGAAACCCACTACTACCCACCACGCAGTCTGATAGTTTATCTATCAATGATTAAATATTAACATTGCAACACATGCCAATACGGCCTTTTTAGTTTACTAAATTGCAATTTTAAATTTCCCGGGAGTTTTTTCTTGAAAACGTCGCGTAATGATGACATGTACGCGTGACGTCACGGGCTGTTAGGAATATGAGCGCTGCACACACAGACAGCTAAGAGTCGTCTGCTTTAACGGCATAATTATACAGTATTTTGGAGATCTGTGTTGCTGAATCTTTTGCAATTTGTTCAATTAATATTGGAGAAGTCAAAGTAGACAGACGGATTTGGGAAGCTTTAGCCTTTACCCACACAAACACACGGTGATTCCTTGTTTAAAATTCACGGAGGTGAAACTTTATTATGGATCAGAGCGGACATGGATCCCAACCGAATGTCAACCAGCAGGTTTCGGTGAGAAAATTGTGGTTAAAAAGTTGCTTCTTACCGGATATCAGCTGAGCTTTTACCGCCCATAAAGCTGCCGTCGACTTCCCTGAGACAATGCGCGTCTGTGGACGTACACTTCCGACTATCAGGTACTGTTAAACTCACTAAAACACTGTCAACACAATAGAAAGATAAGGTATTTCCCATAATTATCCTAGTAAATGTGTCTAAAAACATATAAATCCGTCTCAATGCAATCTCGTTTTTTCTAGTCCGTCGCTATCAATACCCTCAAACTCTTTCATCCTCGCTCGAATTAATGGGGAAATTGTCGTTTTGTTGGAGGCTCCCATTAGAAACAATGTGAATATGTGAGGAGCCATCAACATGTGACGTCATCGTCTGCGACTTCCGCTAGAGGCAGGGCTTTTCTCCAGTTGCAAACTTTATCGTGGATGTTTTTTACTAAATCCTTTCAGCAAAAATATGGCAATATCGCGAAATGATCAAGTATGACACAACGAATGGACCTGCTATCCCCGTTTGAATAAGAAAATCTCATTTCAGTAGGCCTTTAAAGCTGTTATATTTTATTGTCATGGTAATTTAAACACGGGACCGTATTTAAATAAGTCCGTTCTTCAAGGCACAGTTGGACTATACGTGGGAATCCACTCTCCAAAGTAAATGCTGTATATTCATTCATAACACTATTGTTTACGTACAACATTCTATTGTTTTGTTTTTCATGCAATATCTAAACATATCTTTTTATTTTAGAAGGCATGTTACATGTGAAATGGTGCTGTTTTGGGCTTAGAATAAAATTATTTGAATAGGCATCTGTTTTTTCGAGGTACAAGCTGCATCACAGAACCAATTAAAATCATATCCCGAGGGACCTCTGCTTTTTTTTTATGACACCCGTGACTCGTCCTGGGACTTTTCTAACACCAAGTACAGTAGAGAACGTTGTACTTTTCCTGACGTCCTGTTTTTTAAGCACCACACATAGACAAATCAAAGGATGTCGGGGGCCATTTTGGTAGTTTTAACGTTCAAAAGCAGTGCAATACTTTTTTTTCAAAGAAAATACAATTTTGGTCGAAATTTGCTATGTATGTTGAAGATCCAAAGCCGAACTGAAATGCTAACAGTTAGCACACTGGCCAGAGAGCGTTAAGTAACAAAAATGAGTTAAGAAAAAATGTTGTGGTTAGAGTGTCCACCCTGAGATAGGTAGGTCAAACCCTGGCCGAGTCATACCAAAGACTATAAAAATGGGACCCATTTCCTCCACTCAGCATCAGGGGTTGGAATTGGGGGTTATCCATTTTCTACTGCTTGTCCCCTTTGGGGTTGTGGGGGGTGCTGGAGCCTATCTCAGCTGCATTCGTGGACAAGTCGCCACCTCATCACAGGGCCAACACAGATAAACATTCCCACTCACATTCACACTCTAGGGCCAATTTAGTGTTGCCAATCAACCTAGGCAAAATATCCAGATATATATTGTGAATCAAGACATGGCCTAAAATTATCGAGAAATAAAAAAAGGCCATATCGCCCAGCCCTACAACACATCATTCCCAAAGTCAGGAAAATGTGCAGTAACACGGCACTCCATAAGTGATAAGCTAACAGGAATCGAGCCTTGTTGGAGTGAACCCGAAAGCCCAAAACTCACAGAAATCTGGGTTACCTGCTGGGGTTAGGGTGACAAACACAACCGTGCACTGCTTGTCCGTCTCCTGCTGACAACATGTATTCTTTAACATTATTGCTTGCCAAAGTCAGCTCATTCCGAGGTAAGCGAGGAGGCAAATGATTCAGTCTATATTCTGCAGGGGGAGGCCAAGTCCAACTGTGCCAACGGAAAGACTTGGCGGGGGTGGAGAGAAAAGTAAGGGGGGGGAAAGGGAAGACCGGACAAAAAGAAAAGGCAAAGAGATATACACGTTCAAGCTAAGACAAATAACGAACGAAAAGGAGGAGGTTGTATGTGCATGGTATTGCTATTCACTCGCATTTGATCAGCATGGCCCCCTGCACTCCCTGGCTACCTCTTTGCTTTCATTAGCAACATGAATTATGGATCCGGCCTTGCATCTAAATGATAAGCATTATGCCACCTCCTCCCTTTTCTTCCTCTTCTCCTTCCGTGTTCATCTCCCTTCACTTCACACTCTCCCTCGTTCTTCATAGCCTCCAGAATATGATTTCGGCACAACTATACATAGTTCTCACAGTCGATTACCCCGTCCCATGATGCTTTGCGCGCTGCCATTTTTAGAGGCAAGCTTTCATTGTTTACTCGCTTCGCTTCATTCCACTGCACAAAACCGGTATCAGTAATCTTACAAAACCAACGCAAATGGCCAGTAAACCACCAAAGAAGCGGTACAGAGATGGTTTGGATAAACAAAGGAGACAAAGATACGACAGCGAGACAGAATGTATCGGTAGTGATCCGTACGAAGTTTGTAAAACTAAAATTACTGCTGACCACAAATGCCTTCCTGCTATAACATACATAGACATTCTAAATCATGGGTGTCAAACTCTGGCCTGCGGGTCAAATTTGGCCCACCGTGTAATTTCACTTGGCCCATGAGGCAATATCAAATTAACAGTAGAGCTGGCCCGCTGCTGTAACACCGCATTCACCGCTAATACTGTTACTTGCCAACCCTCCCGATTTTCCCAGGAGACTCCCGAAGTTCAGTGTCCCTCCCGAATTTCATCCCGGGCAACAATATTGGGGGTAGGCCTTAAAGGCACTGCTTTTGGCGTTCTCAACAACCTGTCACCACGTCCGCTTTTCTTCCATACAAACAGCGTGCCAGCCCAGTCACATAATGTATGCGGGTTATACACACGCACAAGTGAATGCAAGGTATACTTGGTCAACAGCCATACAGGTCACACTGAGGGTGGCCGTACAAACAACTTTAACACTGTTACAAATATGCGCCACACTGTGAACCCACACCAAACAAGAATGACACATTTTGGAAGAACACCCGCACTGTAACACAACATAAACACAACAGAAGAAAGACCCACAACCCCTTGCAGCACTAACTCTTCCGGGACGCTACAATATACACCACCCGCTATCACCAAACCCCGTCAACCTCAACCCCGCCGCTGAAAAGAGGCATTGTATTTTTATATAAAAATTATTTGATATGCCATTGATATTTTTTAATTATTATTATTATTTGAAACTCGATTTTGCATGTCACTATAAATTTATATACTGTAAGCCTTGCATGTTCAAGATTCAATGCAAAACCTGTTTGGGTCCCTACTAAAAGGTTAATTTGTTCAACCTCGGCTTGCTGCTTTGTTCAGTTTTAAATTTTGGCCCACTTTGTATTTGAGTTTGACACCCCTGTTCTAAATTATATGGTTTGTTCCAAGAGTGCTTATACTATGGAAGAGTTAAAGGCTTTCAATGTACTCGAGGCTTACAACCAGTTCGTGAATGGTTGGGTGAAAGATGTGTACAGCATGACGACAAAAAATTCAAGTCTGGAATTTAGTTTCTTGAAAATGTATTCAAATGATAGTCAATGGTTTAACTTCCAGAAATTTTCATTTATAAGTATTAAACAGGGACTTACTAAAAAGAAGACTAAACACAACTTTGTTAAAAAGTAAACAAATGGTGAAGAATATATTGAGTGTTGACTGAGTAGCTTTAACATATGAATTGGCCTGCTACATTCAGTTAAATGGCACAATATTATATATATAAATATATATAAAAAAGCTCTGACCTTCCATCTATAAATCTCCAGACCCCAAATACAATCGTTAACGTCTTTTTCAGACTTTTTTTGTCGTACTAGTGGAAAAAAATGGTGTGTTATATGCAGGTCAATACGGTAATCCCTAATTAATTACACCTATCCCTAAGAGAAAACAGAAAACTGTAATTGCTTGTTACACACCCAGTCAGGGCAGAGGCCACATGCATTAGTTGTGATGTGGTGAAGCTTTTTTTTTTATTTTTTAAATTATACCGCAGAGAAACTTCAACTGGACACTGCGGGTTCAATGACAAACATTAAAGGGGCACATAAATAGGCCAAAGTCTTTATAATAGCTGCTATGCTGTTTTCTTTGGCTCAGTGGGGGAAACAGTCAA
Organism: Nerophis ophidion; assembly: GCF_033978795.1. Classification (NCBI taxonomy): domain Eukaryota; kingdom Metazoa; phylum Chordata; class Actinopteri; order Syngnathiformes; family Syngnathidae; genus Nerophis; species Nerophis ophidion. The sequence continues at coordinate 27,087,405 of NC_084611.1, read as the reverse complement.
ATCAGACAGCAGCAAGAACGGTTGTTGGTGTCCTCTAATAGGGGTCAAGAGATCCTTGCCTCAAGCTGGATGACTTCTCAGCAAAACCCCAAAAACCAAGCCGTCTTTTGGTTAGCGTGGTTCAAAATGATGTATCCGTGAATGGGGGTGGATGACATCAAGCTCTCGTTGGCTGTTTTATGAGCTCCTAAGACCGGTGTGAGAAACCATGGCGCTTGCATGAAAATATAGTACACAGACTGGGGCGTTGAAAGGCAAGCAGATAAACCAGCACACACACTCATGTACGCACTCCACCAACGAACAAAAAAGGCCAAGACCGCACATATTTCCCCATATTTGACTGCGGACATGCCGAGTTATAAAAGTGACTCCTGTTGGCCGCGTTTCTGCTTCCAATGTAGGCTCTTTTTTTGGAAACACTTGCCCCTCAACTGATGATTCAAGTTGTTATGATTGGACTGCGAACTGAGAGCAAACACACATCACAGAGAACATTAGCTCTCGCCCACGTTGTCTCCTTCACCTCTGCAAACTCTATGAAAGCATCATCAGATTACAACAAAGCAAAGGCTGAGAGGAGAGGTGTGTTCATAAATTTAGGGGTGCAATGAATCATGAGCTAACCATTGTATCAGTTTTGTTTATAATACTCTCCCTGTGCTCTCCCACTCCTTGTGACAAGGAGCAGAACAGTAAAGGAGAATAACCATACTTGCCAACCCTCCCGGATTTTCCGGGACACTCCCGAAATTCAGCGCCTCTCCCGAAAACCTCCCAGAAGAAATTTTCTCCCGAAACTCAGCCGGAGTTGGAAGCCACGCCCCCTCCAGCTCCATGCGGACATTAGTGGGGACAGCCTGTTTTCACGTCCGCTTGTCAGCCCAATCACGTTACAACATCTACAGATTTTAATAAAAAACTGCACACACAAGTAGACGAAGCAGAAGAACGAGGAAGTTACAGCCATGGCGACGCTGTCTGGAATAGAGTGATTCTATGTTGTCTGTTGCCATCTCCTGGTGAATGTTGGCTATAGCGTTATGGGGTTGCTTTTTGATTGGCCAACGATTTACGTGGTGTTGTGCACCTGACGGCAAGTGACTCTCGCCAGTACGCAAATGGCAGAACAAAGGTTACTGAAATAGTGAAAGGTAAGTGTTGTTGATTTTTTTAGTAACCAGCAAGCACAGTACAGTTAGTAGAACAACTGTGTTTTTATTATTGTGTATTTGATAGGTGCCGTCTGAAATTTAACAATTTATTTTATTTATATATATAATAAAATAAATATATATCGCTAGAATTCACTGGAAGTCAAGTATTTTTTACACAAACACACACACATATATATATATATATATATATATATATATATATATATATATATATATATATATATATATATATATATATATATATATATATATATATATATATATGTATGTATGTATGTATGTATGTATTTATTATATATGAAATACTCGAGTTGGTGAATTATACTCCTCCCCTCTTAACCACGCCCCCCGCCCAAACCATGCCCCCGACCACACCTCCGCCCTACCCCCGACCACGCCCCCTTGTATCCTTTAAAAAAACACTACAACTTTCACAGATTAAAACATAAAAAGATAAACATATTCAAAAATTAAAAATAATATGGCTCTTAATTAGTTAAAACAATATTATACTACATGGTTCTTCTGTCAAGAAAGTTGTGTAGCTACTTTGTCTATTGTATTTAATTTTAGAAATAAAAAACATCCAGAAACGCCGCCGGCTTCTCTGGGCCCGAGATCATCTAAGATTGACTGATGCAAAGTGGAAAAGTGTTCTGTGGTCTGACGAGTCCACATTTCAAATTGTTTTTGGAAATATTCGACATGGTGTCATCCAGACCAAAGGGGAATCGAACCATCCAGACTGTTATCGACGCAAAGTTAAAAAAGCCAGCATCTGTGACGGTATGGGGGTGCATTAGTGCCCAAGGCATGGGTAACTTACACATCTGTGAAGGCACCATTAATGCTGAAAGGTACATACAGGTTTTGGAACAACATATGCTGCCATCTAAGTGCTGTCCTTTTCATGGACGCCCCTGCTTATTTCAGCAAGCCAATGCCAAGCCACATTTAGCACGTGTTACAACAGCGTGGCTTTGTAAAAAAAAAAAAAAAAGAGTGCGGGTACTTTCCTGTCCCGCCTGCAGTCTAGACCTGTCTCCCATCAAAAACGAGTGGCGCATCATGAAGCGTAAAATACGACAGCGGAGACCCCGGACTGTTGAGCGACTGAAGCTCTACATAAAACAAGAATGGGAAAGAATTCCACTTTCAAAGCTTGCACAATTAGTTTCCTCAGTTCCCAAATGTTTGAATGTTGTTAAAAGAAAAGGTGATGTAACACAGTGGTGAAAATGAACTTGGTTATTTATTGGATTTCCTGGGCGAAATAGAGGAGCTCCCAGTGGCTCTGCTGTAAACTGACTTTTATTTAATTTTAATTACAAGGTAGAATGCATTAAAAAAAAATACATCCATTGTCATGTCTTTCATAATGATTGTGAACGATAGGCAAAATTACCCCCAAAAAAGTCCAGTTTCCCTTTAACCAAGGGGGTGCAGCTTAGCGGGAAAAGTTGGAAGCGTCCATTAGGCCAGTGTTTTTCAACCTTTTTAAATCCAAGACACATTGTTTTATTGAAAAAAATCCTGAGGCACACAAACAGCAGAAATCATTGAAAAATTCAACTCATTCATTGATATTGACAGTAAAAAGTCGTTCTCGCAAGTGTCTGTTCTGTCACAACCTGTCACATCATGCTGTGACTTATTTGGAGATTTTAGTGTTTTCCTGTGTGTAGTGTTTTAGTTATTGTCTTGCGCTCCTATTGGGATAGCTTTTCCTGTTTTATTGGTATTTTCCTGTTTCGGTTTAATGTCTTCTTTTGAGCGCTATTCCCTGCACCTGCTTTGTTTTAGCAATCAAGAATATTGAAATTTTTGCTATCCTTCTTTGTGGGGACATTGTTGATTGTCTTGTCATGTACGGATGTACTTGGTGGACGCAGTCTCTGCTCCACACGCTGTAAGTCTTTGCTGTCGTCCAGTATTCTGTTTTTGTTTAGTTTGCAGCCAGTTCAGTTTTGGTTTGGTTCTGCATAGCCTTCCCTAAGCTTCAATGCCTTTTCTTGCGGATTATAATTACTGGTTTGCAAAAAACATTTTTAACCCAATTAGGTGGAATGGCAATATCCACAGCGCACCAGACTGTATCTCACGGCACACAAGTGTGCCCCGGGACAGTGGTTGAAAAATACTGCATTAGGCAAATCAACTATTAGGAAAATATGTATTTTTGACTCTATAATTATCAGTATGAATATGTTTGAACTCTCAGATGTATAAAAACTGACTGTCAATTGGATTTAAGCCTATCTGGTGTTTTTTGGTAATGAGGAAGAGACTGGCCAAGTGCATAGAATTTTTTAGTCCCAAAACAGGCTGTGAAAATGCATTGACTCTAAAAAAGTCAAAACATGTGCTGGGGGATGCAGCACTTATCAAATTATGAAGATATTGCCAATTAAACACATCAGAAGCACAAGGTGGAAGCACAGCACTACGAAACAATGTCAAGACTGGGCCAAGAAATATTCAACAACTGATTTTTCAAAGCTGATGAGATGAGAATAACTCGAGACGGACCAGATGGAGGGCTGGATCAGTAACGGTAAATTCTGGAACCAGATGAAACTATACCATGTTAAATTACTATCAAATGCATCCAATAGGGCAACAATCCAAGATTTCCAGGAAGGAAAAGGTCTTCACAGGTCTACATCTCATCAATTCTAGTTGACAAGGCAGAACTGGAAATAAAAGGAGTAAATAAGCCAACAAACGACGGGAAACAAATACCTGTGTCAATCACAAGTCGGTATTTCCTGGTTAAAGAATTTGAGAGGAATTCCTTTAAACTGATTAAAATTGAAGAACAAAGGTTTTTTAGGATCAGGTGAAAATGTAGCAGTAATAGACCCATAAGAGAATTCCTCATCCTATAAACTCACAAGGGAGCAGAATGAAGACCTGGAAAGAGAGAGGATCTGTTTTCCTGATTGACAATAATCCCAATTTGCTGTATGTGGGTGTCTGATTATCCGCTCTATGCTCTCCGAAAAAATTCTAAGTCCTTGTCTTTTAATCGTATTACCCCCAAAAATGCAGTGTACTCTGAATAACTGGACACTATCAATGCCAAAGCACAACTCAAGCAAAATCAAGACACGCCCGGCATCTGTAGAATCGCCCGCTTAGAACTCCTACATACACACAAACACTGGCACACTCACAACGACAAACCTAGGGGTTAAAGCAAAAACATGGTAGGACACAACTGGGGAGAGAAACTTCACTTGTCTTAGCTTGACAGCACAGCAAGTCGAGAACGAACCAGAACCAGACGAGAGGAATAAAGAGCTATTACGTCAAAACAGCAGCATGCAGAATCTATTACATGTTATTTTCATGAGAATCCAACAGACCTAAGTGAAGCATGAAATATGGAGTCCATCAGATGAGGGTCAGAGGAAAAGCAAGTAAAGGGGAGGGAAAAGGAGAGGAGAGAGAGAGAAAAAAAAACGACGGTATTTCATTTCCATAGCAACACCCAAATGTTTGGGTGAAATAGTTTTAAAAGCTTCTCATTCATGTTTGCCATAAATATTAGGAAGTCCTTTTGGTCTTGCGCACATCAACGGAAAATGCTTGGATGATTCAGCTAGACATTAAAAAATAAGGCATTTACAGTACACATATTAAGCAGTTTTAGCTTTAAATACCAGTTAAAAACTTGTGTCGCTTTCATTTCAGTTCTGTTCAGTTTCAGTTTATTTCGAATGCATCACACAATTCCAGTTGTTTCATTAAAGCACGTCCAAAAAAAAGAGTAGGAAGAAGCAGAGCTTATTCAATCTTACCCCTTTTCAAACCAAAGCAATTTTATCCAATTTCATTGTTCTCTGTAACAGGACAGTGACAAAAAAAATAAATAAATGAATAATATACCATAATAAGCAAATAAATATTAAATACAAAAATACTATTTGTCTCAAAAAAAAGAAACGAGAAAAAAAAAAGAAGGGTTTAATAAGTTCATCATGATTCTTTTTCTGTGTACTTTGTGTACACTTTAGTTTGAACAGTCTCGTAAACTGAATCATATTGGTGCTTTGTTTGATTTAATTATTAAATCCATTCCATAATTTAATTCCACATACTAATATACTGAAGGATTTTCAGTTTTATAAGAGCATAAAAATGTTTTAAATTAGATGTTCCTCTAAGGCATGGGTGTCAAACTCTGGCCCACGGGCCAAATTTGGCCCGCCATGTAATTTATTTTGGCCCTTGAGACAATATTAAATTAACATTAGCCGGTATTATACAGCGGCGGTGCATTCACCGCTAATTCTAAAACTTGCCAACCCTCACGATTTTCCCAGGAGACTCCCGAATATTCTAGTTGATCTTTTTCGTAACAGTTAGTGAATGAAGCGCACATTTGTAGTTGTTCTCCATATTTCTACACAATAATATGAGTTATGGAAAGCAAAACATTTTTCGAAACAGGCTTGTTTAGTTTGTTTGGGTTGATACAGTTGATATTTAGTTCATATTTAGTTACACTTGTTGCTTTTACTGCTTTCTATCCACAACAAACAAACAACAATTTGATTAGACAGTTGACGTGCTCGTTTCAGCGACACTAAGAGACTAATTCAATCGGCGATAGTTACGCTGATTGGCCAAATTGTGGAGGGAAGATAATTCGGGAAGATTTGTTGGAATAGGCGCAACCTCGACATTGCAAAATCCTGGAGAAGGTGTTTAATTGTTCGGACCAGTAGGGTTGGGCAATATGGTATTTTTTAATATCTCGATATTTTTAGGCCATATTGCCATACACGATGTATATCTTGATATTTTGCCTTAGCCTTGAATGAACACTTGATACATATAATCACAGCAGTATGATAATTATATGTGTCTACATTAAAACATTCTTGTTCATACCGCATTAATACATGCTCCTTTTAAACTTTCATGCAGGGAAGGAAAACACAACTAAGTCAAATGACCAAAATTGTATTTATTAAACGGTTATTAAGCAGTGGCACCAACATCATGTCATTTCCAAAAGAGAAAGTGCAAGATTGTGAGAGACATTTTTAAAACAAGCTATGAGTGCACTTTTGTGCATGATGTCACTAGGATGACATATCAAAACAACACTAAATTAAAGTGCACTTTTTGTACAGAACGCCACTACAATAGTTTAAAACAAATAAAGTGCACTTTTGTGCATGATGTCACACAAGATATTTCAATAACTGTCAAATAAAAATTAGCTGCATAATAGGAAATCAAATAGTGTGTCCTTCGCTATGTGGTAGGTTCCTGTGGACGTTATCGCCTTCTGTTGTTGACTAGTTTTTTCATACGGTGCTGATCTGGAAATGTTTGCCTCTGCATTTTGATGGTGTGGGCCGGTGGCACCAAATGGAGATGTTGACATGCTGAGAAATAACTCTTCATTCTCTAGCAGGTGACTTTTCAAAGGATGCTACATATTAGCAGTGATGCTACTTTTTGTAGCAACACTTTTGCCCCACACATGACGAATTACGGTTGTCTGTTCGACATATTCCCTCTTGAAGCCAAAACACCACCAGACGATAGACCCCCTGCTGTTTTTCTTGGGAATCAATTCTTCCTTGATTTTTTACCAGATTCGCACCTTCTTTCTCTCGTATTACCACTCGCACGGCTCTGCTAGCATCACAGCTAACGTTACCCGTGCTGCTACCTCTCTGTTCCGCGAGGGCGTATACGTATATGACGTATGGCGTGACAGTTTGTGACGTATGTAAGAAGGTGCGCATGCTGTCTGTGAGAAGGAGACACAAGAAGGAGTGGGAAGAGCCTGTAGTGTAATGCCAGCAGCTAAAAGCAACTGCATGAGAATGTATACTCAAATATCACGATATAGTCATTTTCTATATCGCACAGAGACAAACCCGCGATATATCGCCCAGCCATAGGACCAAGGAAAGAGAATAAATAAAATCATTCATCACAAATTTGCTTGTGGTTTCACTGACACTGCAGTCCAATAATTCCACAGCAGAAAAAGTGGCAAAGCTGCAATCTGATTGAAGATTTGTTTTCTGACCAACCAAAAAAATGAACCGAATCTTAAAACTGAAGCAGGCATTATGAGTTTGAGACGGCTCAATCAGATTCAGAGAAAGATAGTAGACTCACCAGAAAAAAACCCTGACAAACTCAGATGTTGAATTGTTTAACTGACACAAGTTAGCAAACTCACTGAAACCACTGCAAACAGTAATGATTCATTTGATGTGATGCTGACTCAAGAGTGACTCAGAGTAACCATGGTCCATATAACAGAGTTTACCACAACCATTTGACAGTGTTTCAAGATTGACTTTCATTAGCTTGGTGAATTTGTATATTTTGGCGTGCACCAGGGTTAACATCATAGCCTTCACACTTTTCCAAGTTCATTTGAAAAAAACTGTCATGTATGAACACATCCTGAGTCGGAAACGTCTAACAAATATAGAAAGAGGTTGATGAACCGTGGGGACATGGTGCACGATATCAAAACTACAAAGAACATTCACAATGCTGACAGTTCAGAGAGCGACCGATGCACAGAAAAGCGTAAAAAACCCCGCAGGGGTAAGGATGCAAACAAAAACAGACTCTGCTGGCTTTCAAAACAAAGGTATTAATCATCATTATACTCAAACACGAACACAGGTGGGCCGGGGGGAGGGGGCTGGTAAGCATGCGGGACACGTCAAACATCACACAGAGGTGGCTTTACCACACCGATCATAGCAACCAAGGTCAAGTGGTCTAAAGCCCTGTGTGCGTGCATGAGAGGAGATGGAAATATGGCCTTCTCCCTGAAGAATTGAAAGGAAAAAAAATGAGGTAGTGGCTGTCAAGATGACACATATCCCCGTGCAGCAAACCAAGACAACACAAGATGATGCGGCGCAACCTGCTTTCAAGCTAGAACCTTTTTAAGCTTTGGATCACTCACTTAAAACCTAAACCACCGGACGTTTCTCTGCGCAGCGGAACATGAACATGTTGACTTTCATGTGCACCTCTCACAAGGGAGACAGGCCACAAGTTCGAGCCTTGTAAAAACGCTGATTAAACGCAAACGCTAACTTCACTGTCGAGAAGAATCCTTGACAAAAAGAGAGGCGATTCAAACATCTTTCATGCAAACTCCAAACCCAATGTCAACCACTCCGCTGTGAAGACTTTTCAAGTGATCCTCAGCGGTTTGAAATCCGGACTCCCCCCACCCCCCATCCCTCTTCCATCTGGTCCAATTTACTCTAGTTTCTGTCATCGAGGAATCCTGACGACGAACTGTCAAAAAAGTGCTCCAAATTTTCACCGGAATGGCATCTCACCTGACACAATCTGTCACATGTTCCCTGTCGAGGAGAACGAGAACAAAGCAATGTTTCTTTAAAAAAAAAATTAGTCAGAAGCTGTCATTACCAAAATATATACAGCACAGGAGCTTGATGATTGACTAATGAATTCAAAGATATGATATACGCAAGGGATACATAGTTACAGGAATTCTACCACGTGTACTATGAAATATTAGTAATGTGCGGTGAAACAAACACACGAAGCCAGATACAAAAGCTCTCTTACACTAAACATAAAACTGTATACATACATGTGGAATAATAGAGGTAGACCTTGACTCTATGCAACAGCCTATTTTAGTACTCTACATTTGGTAATAAGACATGTGCAAAGTATTTCAGAAAACACCAAGGCCCCCAAAAGTCACATAGTCACAATAGGTTTTATATATTTACTGGTAAAGCTTAAAGGTATCTTTTTATAAGACGGTGTAACTTGAAGATACAATTCAGATCCTCTTTAGGCTATATTGAAATGAAAATGTGAATCCTAAATTGCTACTATTGATGGTATATCATTTTCCAAAAAACAGTACTTTAATATAGTTAGGAATTGTTTTGCAAGTCATTTATGGTACTGCAGTACTTTTCGTACATTGTAGACGATGAGCCCAATGTGCACAGAAAAATAGCGTTCATTTTTTGTTTTCAATACTAAATTAGTTTCAGTGCTTAAGTTGGACTACATAACTTTCCTCCAGAAGCTCTTATCTTTGTCCATGATGACAGATGAAACAAAAATCGAGCTTCTTTGGCCACAATACCAAGCAATATGCTTGGAGGAGAAAAGGTGATGCCTTTAATCGCAGGAACACCAGGCCTACCATCAAACATGGTGCTGGTAGTATTATGCTCTGGGCCTGTTTTTCTACCGATAGAACTGGTGCTTTAAATGGGACAATGAAAAAGCAGGATTACCTCACAGTTCTTCATGATAACCTAAAATCATCAGCCCAGATGTTGGGTCTTGGGCACAATTGGGTGTTCCAACAGGATAATGAGCCCAAACACACGTCAAAAGTGGTAAAGGACTGGCTAAATCAGGCTAGAATTAAGGTTTTAGAATGGCCTTCCCAAAGTCCTGACTTAAACGTGTGGACAATGCTGAAGAAACAAGTCCATGTCAAGAAACCAACACATTTAGCTGAACTGCACCAAATTTGTCAAAAGGAGTGGTCAAAAATTCAACCAGAAGATTGCCAGAAGCTTGTGGATGGCAACCGAAAGTGCCTTATTGCAGCGAAACTTGCCAAAGGACATGTAAAAAAATATTAACATTGCTGTATGTATACTTTTGACCCAGCAGATTTGGCGACATTTTTAGTAGATCCATAATAAATTCATAAAAGAACCAAACTTCATGAATGTTTTTTTGTGACCAACCAGTATGTGCTCCAGTCACTCTACCACAAAAAATAAGAGTTTAAAAAATATTGGAAACTCAAGACAGTCATGACATTATGTTCTTTAATCGCGACTGCATATATATATATATATATATATATATATATATATATATATATATATATATATATATATATATATATATATATATATATGTATGTATATATATATATATACACACACACATACACATATATATACATATATATATACATATATACATACACATATATATATACATATATATATACATATATACATACACACACACACACACACACACACACACACACACATACATATAAATATATATATATATATATATATATATATACACACACAATTATATTATTCATGTTTACGTTTTTTGGCGAACTACATTAAAGAACCTTTTAAGTTCGTAAATCGAGGTTCCACCGTACAAACATTTTTGGACTGAAAACCGCAAAGAAAAAACAGTTGAGACAATAAAAGATGTTCACAAGTGGTACTAAAATCATGTTATATGAGAGACAGCTACGTCAAGGGTGAAGCCTTGCTCAGGTGGACCTCAGAAGTGTACAGACTAAGGAACATATATACAGATACAATATGATACATAAGCTTCAGCTATAATATATTGACCTGAATATAAGACAATCCTGAATATATAAATACATATATGTAAGACAGATCAAAAAAGATTTTCATTTATTTATCTATTTATTTTTTTAAATCATTAATAGCCCCAATTTTACATCTCAAAGCTGTTCATTGATTATGTTGGGATTTGCATCAAAACTCCTCTGTTGTTTGCTAACTTGCTAACAGCCTTAGGAACACATTTTTGCCACAGTGGGTTTCAGTGTCACAGGTGCATCTCTCCAAGGAAATTATTGGATGTGAGCGACAGGAAGAAAATCTCTGACTCGCATGTGAAGAAATTGTTTAGCACGACATATTTTTTTTTTTTTTAAATGGACTAAAAATACAAATACCACTGTGGTATTGGGCACGAGATGAGACTAAAGTTAAAGTTAAAGTACCACTGATATTCACAAACACACTAACTGTGGAGAAATTACCCTCTGCATTTGACCCATCCCCTTGTTCCACCCCCTAGGACAGTGGTTCTCAACCTTTTTTCAGTGATGTACCCCCTGTGAACATTTTTTTAATTCAAGTACCCCCTAATCAGAGCAAAGCATTTTTGGTTGAAAAATAGAGATAAAGAAGTAAATTACAGCACTATGTCATCAGTTTCTGATTCATTAAATTGTATAACAGTGCAAAATATTGCTCATTTGTAGTGGTCTTTCTTGAACTATTTGGAAACAAAGATATAAAAATAACTAAAAACTTGTTGAAAGATAAACAAGTGATTCAATTATAAATATAGATTTCTACACATAGAAGTAATCATCAACTTAAAGTGCCATCATTAAGGATTGTAATAGAGATCCATATGGATTCATGAACTTAATTCTAAACATCTCTTCACTAAAAAAGAATATTTTAAACATTAACAATATTTATGGAACATGTCCACAAAAAATCTAGCTGTCAACACTGAATATTGCATTTTTGCATTTCTTTTCACAGTTTATGAACTTACATTCATATTTTGTTGAAGTATTATTCAATAGATATATTCATAAAGGATTTTTGAATTGTTGCTATTTTAAGAATATTTTTTAAAAATCTCACAGACCCCTTGGCATACCTTCAAGTACCCCCAGGGGTACGCGTACCCCCATTTGAGAACCACTGCCCTAGGAGGTGAGGAGAGAAGTGAACAGTAGCGGTGGCCGCGCTCGGGAATTTTTTTGGTGACTTAATCCAACCAAACGAATCAGAGCGCCCTGTTCAGTATCGTAGACACAGATTGACTTTTTGGTTGTTATGTCATTTCTTAAGGGCTTTTATAATGTGGAAAACATTTATTTACGTGGATAAATTCTTATGTTTTTAACTTTTAAAATATTATATTTATGAATAATAATTCATACTTTGTGGAAATTAATATACCATGTTCAGGTCTGGAACCGATTACCAACAATTACCGAGGGATTACTGTATTTCGGAATTAAGCCCTTTCCAGACAAAACACAACAACACTGGAAATTACCGCAGTAGTGAGTGCTTTTACACAGCATAGCATCCTGGAATTAGATTAGTACGTATAAAATACATATTACCGTATTTTTCGGATTATAAATCGCTCCGGAGTATACGTCGCACCGGCCGAAAATGCATAATAAAGTCAAATCTTTGGGGGAAATGTATTTGATAAAATCCAACACCAAGAAAATACATTTGAAAGGCAATTCAAAATAAATAAAGAATAGTGAACAACAGGTTGATTAAGTCTACGTTATATGACGCATAAATAACCAACTGAGAAGGTGCCTTGTATGTTAACGTAACATATTATGGTAAGAGTCAATCAAATAACTATAACATATAGAACATGCTGTACGTTTACCAAACAATATGTCACTCTTAATTGATAAATCCCATGAAATCTTCTTCCTTGCTTCTAAACAACTCTGCCAACTCCAAAGGTATGCGCCGCTTCCTCTTGTCGTTTTCAGCTGCATATTTCACTACGTCCAGCTTGTAATCTGCAGTACATGATTTCCCTTTCAGTGCCATATTTCTTCAGCCCTTCTCAGTTTTCATAAGTTACCGCCAACGATGAAATGATCCATTTTAATAGCTACGGCAGTAGCATATAGCAGTTAGCATGCCATGACCCACAATGTACTTATGCCATGACCCTCCCCCGCCAAATTCTTATTGGCTGACGTGTACTGTATGTGACGATTGCTGACGTGTGTGTGACTATTGCTGACATTTTCTTAGTCTCTTCCGCGAATGAGATAAATAATATTCAATAAATAAATCAATGTTTACTTATGTAGCCCTAAATCACTAGTGTCTTAAAGGGCTGCACAAACCACAACACAAACCACTACCACATCCTCGGTAGGCCCACATAAGGGCAAGGAAAACTCACACCCAGTGGGACGTCGGTGACAATGATGATCCAGTGGGACGTCGGTGACAATGATGACTATGAGAACCTTGGAGAGGAGGAAAGCAATGGATGTCGAGCGGGTCTAACATGATACTGTGAAAGTTCAATCCATAATGGATCCACACAGTCGCGAGATGCCAGTCCAAAGCGGATCCGACACAGCAGCGAGAGTCCCGTTCACAGCGGAGCCAGCAGGAAAACATCCCAAGCGGAGGCGGATCAGCAGCGCAGAGATGTCCCCAGCCGATACACAGGCAAGGAGTACATGGCCACCGGATCGGACCGGACCCCCTCCACAAGGGAGAGTGGGACATATTATTTGATATTTTACGGTAATGTGTTAATAATTTCACACATAAGTCGCTCCGGAGTATATGTCGTACCCCCGGCCAAACTATGAAAAAAACTGCGACTTATAGTCCAAAAATATGGTACGTTATTACGTTGAACACACTCTGTTACACCGTCTCTATTAAAGGCCTACTGAAATGAGATTTTCTTATTTAAACGGGAATAGCAGGTCCATTCTATGTGTCATACTTGATCATTTCGCGATATTGCCATATTTTTGCTGAAAGGATTTAGTAGAGAACATCCACGATAAAGTTTGCAACTTTCGGTGCTAAGAAAAAAGCCCTGCCTCTACCGGAAGTCGCAAACGATGATGTCACATGTGTGATGGCTCCTCACATATTCACATTGTTTTTAATAGGAGCCTCCAACAAAACGTGCTATTCGGCCTGAGAAAACGACAATTTCCCCATTAATTTGAGCGTGGATGAAAGATTTGTGTTTGAGGATATTGATAGCGACGGACTAGAAAAAAAAAAAAAAGAAAAACGCAATTGCATTGGGACGGATTTTGATGTTTTTAGGCACATTTACTAGGGTAATTCTGGGAAATCCCTTATCTTTCTATTGTGCTGCTAGTGTTTTAGTGAGTTAAATAGTACCTGATAGTCGGAAGGGTGTCTCCACGGGTGTCTTGACGTGCAGTGTCTCAGGGGAGTTGACGGCAGCTATGGACGGCACCAACTCAGCTTTTCTCCGGTAAGAACTGACTTTTCAACCACAATTTTCTCACCGAAACCTGCTGGTTGACATTCCGTCTTGATTCATGTTCGCTTAAGCGCGCTCTGATCCATAGGAAAGTTTCACATCCAGGAATTTTAAACAAGGAATCACCGTGTGTTTGTGTGGCTAAAGGCTAAAGCTTCCCAACTACATCATTCTACTGTGACTTCTCCAATATTAATTGAACAAATTACACAAGATTCAGCAACACAGATCTCCAAAATACCTTATAATTATGCCGTTAAAGCAAACTACTTTTAGCTGTGTGTGTGTGCAGCGCTCATACTTCCTAAAAACCCGTGACGTCTTGCGTACACGTCATCATTACACGACGTTTCAAAGACGAAACTCCCGGGAAATTTGAAATTGTAATTTAGTAAACTAAAAAGGCCGTATTGGCATGTGTTTCAATGTTAATATTTCATCATTGATATATAAACTATCAGACTAAGTGGTGGGTAGTAGTGGCTTTCAGTAGGCCTTTAAGGCTGTGATCCTAATTCGAAAAGCTAGATCCCGGCTGGCTTGAACAGGCAGTGTAAAAGGTGTGAAAGTATCACTACAGTATTGGCCATGTCTAGTCTCACGCTCTCTGATGTATTAATTGAGCGGAGGACAAATGTGACCTTTTTCGGCGTAATCATCTCCACCGCTTCATTGGAACGACACCCCGGAGGCGAGTCACCTGCACATATAGTTAGACAAACTCCAACATAAATACTTCTTGCTCCTGGTGTGATAATATTTTCCCTTCCCCTTGGACCCAGTGGATGTCTCATCGGTGTCCTGGAACAGCCTGCACTGCCTCTAATAGCACTCCAACCAACAGGAGGTGAAATTGGGAGAACATGTGGCAATCCATACGATCAACACTTAAATACCTCAAATATTTTCATCACAAAAAGCAACTTTGGACAATTTAAACTTTCTCAACAGTCCCAAAAGAGCAGGTTTTAAATAAATTAATTGCAAGAAACAATATTGCTTGTAAATTACTACAAATTGCACTAGTGTTGTTTCTCCAAGTACAGAATATTAATAGTCGATATGTAAGACATTCTCCTGGGACTCTTTTTTAAAGAGGGTGTTACACTTTATGCATCTCGATTTAATTGTGAAAGCGAAAAATATGCGCTTGGCGTTGCGTTCAAAGAGATGAAAATGTGAATAAAAGTACATTCTGAGTACGGCTGCAGTCATTTCTCAGTGGTGATCTTACAGGACTATACGTTCTGTAACAGCTTCTTCCCTCAGGCCCTAAAACCCTTGAATAATTGTCCCCTCAATTCCCCCAAAAATGGATTAACTCGCTGGAATATAAAGACAACATAACATACGTCCATAAACGTGGATGCACATGCAAAAGTGCAATATACTTATCTGTACCGTAATCTATTCATTTATATCTACACCTTATTGCTCTTTTATCCTGCACTACAATGAGCTAATGCAACACAATTTCCTTCTTATCTATACTGTAATGTTCAAATTTGAATGACAATAAAAGAACGTCTAAGTTACAAATTTAATCGATAATAACTGTTTCAGTCAGATGTTTACTTTGCATGATCATGACAGTGTGATTCACTTGGAGCCAACAAACGTTTTGATGGCTTGATTACTCAAAATCTTCATGGTCAACAGAGAATCGGGTGATAATGTTATACCAGTCAGTCCCTCATTTTCTTTTATTTGGCCCAGACAGCTTGCAGCTGGGATAGGCTCCAGCACCTGCCCCCACGACCCCAAAGGGAATAAGCGGTAAAAAATGGATGGATGGATGGATGGATGGGCTTGCAGTTGGCAGTGATGGGCAGTAACAGGCTACATGTTTATTAACTACATGTTCCAGTACTTTGGCGGTAGTTTAGCTACTTTTTTTAATGAGTAGCTTTTCCTGTAGCTTTGTTACTTTTAGACCCATGTAGGGATGTAGCTTACATCAAAGCTGCAAGCTCCAAAGAGAGAAAAATGGACTGCGAATCCAGGCCAAAAAAAAAGGAAAAAAATACAACGACCTGGATAAATGAGAACATCCATACATAAGGAAAAAATCTGTTGTGATGGGTTGGTGTTCATATGTTCATATGATGAGTCACAGTTGGCTAAGGTAAAGGCGAATCATTACAGACTAACCAATCAGAAGCAAGATAAGGCATGTCATCGAACATACTCATGACACATGATGAGGTACTCAGAGACAGAGGGATGCTTCAAGCAGACAACACAAAAAAAAATAATAATAATTCCTTAAAATGGTGGAGGGTTGTATGGTATACCGGTATTAGTACAGTATCGTGATACCAATGAATCATTTTCGGTACTATAACGCTTCTGTACTAGTCCACCCCCGTCGGTCGTTACGTCATGACATTGCTGGTTTACAAGCAGACGAGCATATTCGGCAGCGCACAATCACAGAGTACTTACAAGCAGACACAGTGTCTTGAGTTGAGGTGAGTTTCAGTTTATTTCAAACATGCATGCATTCAACATGTTACATCACAATTTCCAGGTTCTCTTTTCAACATGTTCGAAAAGGAGTAGGAAGAAGCGGAGCTTATTTAATCCTACCCCTTTTCTTTCGTAGACAGAAAAGGGAGATTGGAAGCATTTTGGCTTAAAAACTAACATTAAAGGTGAAGTTATAACACTGAAACGCTCACCGGAAGACATGCTTTAAGACATGACTAGCTAGCTAGCGGTTAAAGTCCATTCCCAGTCTGCAGTGTTTTAGCTACTTCTAAATCAAGAATCCTCACTTCCAAGGTGACAAATAATGTATGTTCCTTACAAGTATCATTCCTGTAGGATGTGGAATTCCTCAACATGCTTCACTACACACTGTAGCTCACCGGTGTCAAAATATAAACAAGTACCATTGGTGGATCTACACCTAACATCCACTGTAAGTACGGGAGCGTATCTAGTCGATACTACTATGATTACATCGATTTTTGAGGGGGGCATCACAACATCTTATTTCGTTTGTTGGTTATTTATATTATGTTTCTAAACTCAGGAAATATGTCCCTGGACAAATGATAACTTTGAATATGACCTATGTATGATCCTGTAACTACTTTATATCGCATTGATACCCAAATATGTGGTATCATCCAAAACTAATGTAAAGTATCAAACAACAGAAGAATAGGTGATTATTACATTTTAACAGAAGTATAGACCGAAAATGTTAAAAGAGAAAGTAACAGTAAATGAACAATTGGATTAATAATTCATTTTCTACTGCTTGTACTTCATAATTTTGCCAAAATGATAGAATGATAATTGACACAATATGTTCCAATATGTCAGCAGCTGAATTAGGAGCCTTTGTTTGCTTACTTACTACTAAAAGACAAGTTGTCTTGTATGTTCACTATTTTATTTAAGGACAAACTCACAATAGCAAACATTTGTTTAATGTAACGTAAGATTTTTTTATTAAAACAAAGCCAATAATGCAATTGTTTGTGGTCCTCTTTATTTAGAAAATAATCGAAATATTTTTGGTACTGGTACCAAAATATTGGTATCGGGACAACACTAGCTTGGGACTTCTTTACAGTTAGAACACCATAACAAAGTTTGTATAACAGGGACCTTCACTGCATATAAAGCTGAACCATGTAAAGTACAGACTTAACTTCTGTTGAATTGGCATTTTATAAATAACATTGACTTGACATATGCCACAAACAACGCCAAAAACGGGTGATAATTGTCCGTGAAGAGTCACAAAGAAATAGACTTTCTGGGATGATTAAGTTAGCAGATATTACTTTTGTGCTGAATTGGCAAACAATGCCGAGCACTCACCAGCAACCGTCTTCCAACAAAGGGTATTTTAGATGTCACAATAAAAGCAATAAAAAGGAGGAAGACAAATGCCGTCTTGCTCGCTAATCCTAACATTGTGGTGTTGGGGATGAGAAAGTGCACGAGACACATACAGTAACTCATACACACACTCCAACAAGGAGTTAATGTGCTTTCTCATTGGTAGGCAAACAGTAATTCACATGCAATCACAACACACCATTTAAAAGTGGATATATGCACGGCAGGCATACATGGGCACAAACATCAATTAGGGAAGCACCGTTAGTGTAACCATGCTGACGAACATTACAGATTGAGGTTCTTAACTCATGCATGTTTGCATTTTGAAGATGCCTCAGTGTCATATATGTTTGTCATTACGGTCTCTCCATTTTCTATCTTCGGCACACACGACAACGTAGGAGAAGTTGATTCATTCCAGAACAATTGCATGTGTCGCTGCAGTCAAATGGTGTTTGCTTTTTTTGCAATCTGCAGATCCAACATACTGAGTCTGTTGCCTTAAAGCAGTGGTTCTCAACCTTTTTTCAGTGATGTACCCCCTGTGAAAATGTTTTTAATTCAAGTACCCCCTAATCAGAGCAAAGCATTTTTGGTTGAAAAAAAGAGATAAAGAAGTAAAATACAGCACTATGTCATCAGTTTCTGATTTATTAAATTGTACAACAGTGCAAAATATTGCTCATTTGTAGTGGTCTTTCTTGAACTATTTGAAAAAAAGATATAAAAATAACTAAAAACTTAATTAAAAATGAACAGGTGATTCAATTATAGATAAAGATTTCTACACATAAAAGTAATCATCTACTTGAAGTGCCCTCTTTGCGGATTGTAACAAAGATCCATCTGGATTTATGAACTTAATTCTAAACATTTCTTCACAAAAAAAGAAATCTTTAACATCAATATTTATTGAACATGTCCACAAAAAAAAAATAGCTGTCAACACTGAATATTGCATTGTTGAATTTTTTTCCCCCACAGTTTATGAACTTACATTCATATTTTGTTGAAGTATTATTCAATAAATATATTTATAAAGGATTTTTGAATTGTTGCTATTTTTGGAATATTCAAAAAAAAAAATCTCACGTACCCTTTGGCATACCTTCAAGTACCCCCAGGGGTACGCGTACCCCCATTTGAGAATCACTGCCTTAAAGTATTACGATAAATAATGCAACGAAACGATCAAGAGCCGATCAATTGAGTCTTCATTTGTAATTCCATCCATCCATTCATTTTCTACTGCTTGTCCCTTTTGGGGTCAAGGGGTCTCAGCTGCATTTGGTAGGGCTGGGCGTATCGATACCAAGTATCGACTATCGATACTTGGTGGGTATCGGTATCGTATTGATACTTCACCAAATTAAGCGAAACACTCCGATTTTTAAAAAAATGTGAGCACAGCACAGCGCTCCTCACCACCCCACCCTCCTCCCTAGTGATGGGTCGCGAACGAAATTTAAAAACACTTTAAGAATTCATCTTCAACTCAAAATAAAATAAAATAAATACAATTAACATGAGGCTTGGTGCGTTCGCGCACACAAATCAGTATAATTCGCTCCGAGGTTCACTCGGACACGCACACACACACACGCGTGCGTTTCCAGTGCGACTTAATGTCTTGGTTGTAAACTGTAAAGAATTTTATTGCACTAAAATAACGATAAGAATTTCTCATTTCTTTTGTTTTGTGTTCATTTTTACAACTGTTTAATAACTAGTGTTTTCTTTTTTACTTAAGTTCTTGTGTGTTGTGAGGCGACTAGCCAGATTCAGTATTTGTTTTCACCTTATTTGCACAATTTACTTTATTGTAATTGATATTATTACTTTTTTATTTAAATTTCTCAGTTCTTTTGTTTTGTGTTCATGTTTACAACTTTGCTCAATAACTAGAGTTTTGTTATTTACCTTAAGTGTTTGTGTGTTTTGAGGCGACAAACCAGGTTCAGTTGTTGTTTGCACCTTATTTGCATTACTTTATTGCTATTGATATTACTTTTGTAATAAATATTTTATTTTTTGACTTAAAGCGTTGTCCTGTGTTGTATTATTGTCATAATCAATTAATAAAGGCAAAAGTACAAATTTGTTTTTCAAAAGTATCGATACCCCGAAGTCCCCACCCCCCATCAGATGACGACACTTCCGGTATCGGTATCGGTATCGGCGATACTGGCCGGTATCGGATCGGATCAGTATCGATACCCAAATTTCCGATATTGCCCACCCCTAGCATTCGGGCCAACAAATTTATACCCAGCTATTGTCTGAAGGGCATATTATTGAGAACATAGGATAAAATGTACAGATGAAAAACACAGACAAAGCTATATATTGGTGTATGAAACCATGGTAGTATATGTTCTATTTTGGTCATTTTGTAAATGACGATAAAGCTATGCCACTTAAGGGACAAAATTGTTTTTGCATGTTCTCCCTGTTCTCTTCCACTCTCTCCCCGAAGACAACCTGTGATAGAGTCGACTGTGTAATAACCCGACACACTGAACAGCTTTTAGGGCCAAATTGATGTCAGTGACATTGTTGCACGTTTGCATAAAAAACGTGGGAAGACGAGCAGCAGAAGAAGTTTCGCTGGCAGGTTGGAGAACAAAATGACAAGCAGCTATCTAACGCCATTAAGTTTCTCTAAACTTACGCTAACCTTTTCTGTAATCGTATGCTGCATGTAGCTTTGAAGCTGCCCACTCGACTTCGCTGCAGGCTTGGCAAAACACACCATTTTGCAGAGAGCACTTTAGAATTAGGTCCTCAAGGCATGATAAAACATTTGCATTGACATCAATCAATTGTTGACATTTTTGTGGGGAAAATGTACTCTGTTTGAAATTTAAAAATATGAAGGTCCTTGTTTAACAGTTAGTATATCTACTGAGTAGGCCTCAAGCATATCTAAGTAGACTAGTTGAAATGTAGTTTTTTTTTTAAAGCTTGGACGCTAATTGTAAGCTTGGTTCTGTGTACGAATTATTCCCAAAAAATTGAATGAGTCTCAGTGTGCTCAAAATTCTAAGGAAGACATGATAACATACATGTACTGTAATCCTGAAATCCTCAAAGTTTTATAATCATTAGACAAATGATCAATGACTCACTGACAATGAGTCGCCAACTCACGCCTATGATGTTGTGAAGATATTTCTTACTCAAATTTTACAGGCATTTGCTTGTTTGTCCTATTATGCAAAGCAAACATTTCTTACCTGTTTTTATGTATTTGGGATGCCAATGAGCATACTTGGCAACCTTGAGACCTCCGAATTCGTGAGATGGGGGGTGGTAGCGGGGGGTGTATATATCTTCAAGTATTTCAAGTATACACACACACACATATATATATATATATATATATATATATATATATATATATATACATATATATATATATATATATATATATATATATATATATATATATGTACATATACATATACTTCCCCTTCGGGATGTCCAGGATGAACTGAAATGTTTTCCAATCATTTTGGAACTTGCAAGCGTACTTCTTCTTCTTACTCGTTGTCGCCATGTCTCTTCTTCGGTCTTCTGCTTCGTCTTTGTTATGTTTTTGGACATTACTACTTGCTGTAGTTTTGAAGCAATGCATGATGGGAATCCGGATCTTGTGTGTCAGTGTATTAACGTGCCGGCTGGAATAAACACACACTCAGAAATAGCTCTGTGCCTGCCTACTTTATATGTTATAAATAAACCTATGGATAACGGAGACATATATAGTAGTCTCCTTTTTAGGTGAGAGAGGACGCTAAAGGCAGTGCCTTAAGGCACGCCCCCAATATTGTTGTCCGGGTGGCAATCGGGACAAATTCGGGAGAATGGTTGCCCCGGAAGATTTTCGGGAGGGGCACTGAAATTCGGAAGTCTCCCGAGAAAATCGGGAGGGTTGGCAAGTATGCCTGTGAGTCCCCGAAAGTTTGAAATCAAACCATTGAGGCATGACAGAGACGTACAGTGTATTACACAATGTTGCCTTCTTCCAAATGATTCAGTAGTAATTTGAGACATTAGTGACGTCTTTTGCCTTAGTTGCTTACATCAGGGAAATGCTCCCATATAAAGTAGACATTTACACAAAGAGTTTTACGTGAGTCCATAGTTGTACCGTGTTTTTCGGACCATAGGGCGTACTGTGAATTTACCATGAATTGATTAACGTGGAACCCGACTTACACAAGTTGAAAAACTTATTCGGGTGTTACCATTTAGTGGTCAATTGTACGGAATATGTACTGTACTGTGCAATCTACTAATAAAAGTCTCAATCAATTAATCAAACCGGATGTTAAGGCATCATAAAGGCATGGCAGACATATTTATAAAACAATCTTGCCTTCCATCATACTTCCTCCAAACGAGTCGTTTGGAATTTTCATAACCAGTGACGTTTTTTCCAACATGTGGCAGACTTGCGCGAGTCCGCCATTTTTGTTCAGTTGTAATCAATAAGTTCCTTCTTTTTCTCTATCCTCTTGTTGTGGGACCGACTGACTTGCACATGCACAAACATGCTAAAATGTTCCGCTGTTGCAATTTCTAATACAAAATACTAAATAGTTCAAACTCATAACTGTCAGTAGACTCAATATAGAAGTGCTAAAAACTACAATATGGCTGACTGGGAGAAGACGCAGTTCAAGTGGAAGAAGACGCAGTTCAAGTGGAGGCACATAAGTAAGACCGACCACAAAATGGTACAACCTGAAGTGACGGTGAGAAAGTGGTTTGAAGATGGTCTGTAAAATATTATCGATGCAAAATTTTGCCCAAAGAACCACTATAACATGTTACATAGACTGCAAGGATGTGTTTATATGTAAAAAAAAAATTCGTAATATGACCCCTTAAACTAAATCTTAAACACTCAGCATTAGAAACATAAACAATGCGGAATAATGGGATTTTCCAACAGAGTGTCCATTCATTTTAGTTATTGAAAATTAATCAAACAGAAAAAATTGGTCAAAAGATTTAAGCGTGTGAATAGGTACTTCTTGAGTCTTAAATGACCCTTGTGTGTGTGTGTGTGTGTGTGTGTGTGTGTGTGTGTGTGTGTGGACAAGGATAAGGTTAGGTGGGATTTACCCTGGATAAGGAGCCTAAGGAAATAACAACTTATGGTCTAAGGACAACATTTTACATTGCGCTATTTGAGCACTAAAACTTAAATACACCTTTAATTATCATCTGGAACAAGATGAATTTGACAGCGAGGTGGTATTTTCATTTAGAAAATATCTGGTTGTGGTCATATACAATACTTTTAAAGTGAAGCTGAACTGCATACTCTCCAAGCTGGCGAAAAACAAAGCATCAGTCTCTTTCGAGTTGCATCGTAAAAAGCTTATTAGCTTAAAATATTATGTATCACCATTCACTGCATGAATATGCTAATAAACATTTTCAATGTCTGTAGTGAATTTAATGAGGCATTGTTAAATTAATTCGGGGTGGAAGTTTGTTGTCAAGTATAATCGTTAAAAGTGTCAGACAAAGAAGAAGAGCCAATTCCCAAACAGAATGATGAAAACCTGATCAATAGCCGAATCCAGATAGTTTCTAAACAAAAAAACAAAACGGGACAGAATTGGTAAATCAGCTTCCTAACAAACCCGCAAAGCCTGAAGTCATCAAGTAGGATCCCTCATCTACAGCTTACATTCATTCTAATTTACTCTGCTCCTTCTCTCTGCTGAATACTTCTCTGGTGATAAAGGTGAAGGCTTCAGATCAAATGCAAATCCAGGCAAGAGAGCCAACTAACAAGCCCCATGGTGTCTCTCTCTTCATGCCATGACACGTCGGCCATAAACCATGACATCTTTAAATTAAGCAGATAGAGCGCTGACAAACGCGTAAGGCCAAAAACTGATTTGCGTGCAACTAAAAGGACAGGAGGATGAAGGGGGAGGGATATCCACCTCACACCATCACCTCTAACTATCTCATTCTTCACACAATCTCAGCGTGCAGTCCTATGAGATCGAAGAGGGGCTCTGCATGTAGCGTGCAATAATGGTGCAGCGGGGCTGAAAAGCTAATGGCCTATCATATTTAAGTTGCAATGCCTAGCAGCCGTCACATTAAAGCGGTTTTAATCTGCTAATAAGACAGTTATCCCTCTTACCATGAATTGATTTTCGTGGACCCCGACTTACACAAGCTGAAAAACTTATTCGGGTGTTACTATTTAGTGGTCAATTGTACGGAATATGTACTGTACTGTGCAATCTACTCATAAAGGTTTCAATCAGTCAAACTCTTTTTAGCTCTCATTTGCATAACAATACAACACTAAGGCTATTAAAACACTGCAAGGTAGTTTGTCCAATTTGGCTTGTCTTTTTTGTCAAAAGTTGGATCGTTGTTTTTGTTGATGTCTAATGTAAACGCAGTTTGACCCGCACGCAGACATGGCGTCATGACGTCACACGTGCTGCAGAAGTAAACATTGGCTCTAATTCTAGTAGTCTTAATGGTGGCCCATTTGTGTCAATTTAAAAGATTTTATGCAAACAAAGCTAACATTTAGAAGATGAAGAAGGAAGAGGGGAAACATTTTGGCTTTCGCAGTTTGTGGGGACATTTACTTTGACGTCTGCTCCGAAGAGCGTGTGGGCGAGCAGTCGAAGCTTGGAGTAAATATCTCAAATAAGGGTGATGTTGGCTTATTTTCTGTCTGATAAGATAATTCTTCTCACTAAACAGATTTTATGTCAGAGTCTTATACTTTTTTTAAGGGGTTTTGGTCCGAAGTGATCTCAGTAAGCTATTACAGCTTGTTGCTGAGATGTTATGACCTATTTTGAGTAAAACATCCTTGAAACTAGAATATTAACTGTTGCAAAGGTGTGTCATCAACACTCACAAGTATACAACTGCAAACCCCGTTTCCATATGAGCTGGGAAATTGTGTTAGATGTAAATATAAACGGAATACAATGATTTGCAACCTTTTCAACCCATATTCAGTTGAATGCACTACAAAGACAAGATATTTGATGTTCAAACTCATATACTTTATTTTTTTTGCAAATAATAATTAACTTAGAATTTCATGGCTGCAACACGTGCCAAAGTAGTTGGGAAAGGGCATGTTCACCACTGTGTTACATCACCTTTTCTTTTAACAACACTCAATAAACGTTTGGGAACTGAGGAAACTAATTGTTGAAGCTTTGAAAGTGGAATTCTTTACCATTTTTGTTTTATGTAGAGCTTCAGTCGTTCAACAGTCCGTGGTCTCCGCTGTCGTATTTTACGCTTCATAATGTGCCACACATTTTCGATGGGGGGCAGGTCTGGACTGCAGGCAGGCCAGGAAAGTACCCGCACTCTTGTACTACAAAACCACGCTGTTGTAACACGTGACTTGGCATTGTCTTGCTGAAATAAGCAGAAGCGTCCATGATAACGTTGCTTGGATGACAACATACAGAATGTTGCTCCAAAACCTGTATGGACCATTCAGCAACAATGGTGCCTTCACAGATGTGGAAGTTACCCATGCCTTGGGTACTAATACACCCCCATACCATCACAGATGCTGAATTTTGAACTTCACGCCTATAACAATCCAGATGGTTATTTTCCTCTTTATTCCGGAGGACCCCACGTCCACAGTTTCTAAATATAATCTGAAATGTGGACTCGTCAGACCACAGAACACCTTTCCACTTTGCATCAGTCCATCTTAGATGAGCTCAGGCCCAGCGAAGCCAGCAGCGTTCCTTGGTGTTGTTGATAAATAGGTTTTGCTTTGCATAGCAGAGTTTTAACTTGCACTTACAGATGTAGCAACCAACTGTAGTTACTGACAGCGGTTTTATGATGTGTTCCTGAGCCCATGTTGTGATATCCTTTACACACTGATGTTGGTTTTTGATGCAGTACCACCTGAGGGATCAACAGTCCGTAATATCATCGCTTAGGTGCAGTGATTTCTCCAGATTCTCTGAAACTTTTGATTATTTTACGGACCGAAGATGGTAAAATCCCTAAATTTCTTGCAATTGCTCGTTGAGAAATGTTGTTCTAGAACTGTTCGGCAATTTGCTTACAAATTGGTGACCCTCGCCCCATCCTTGTTTGTGAATTACTTAGCATTTCATGGAAGCTGCTTTTATACCCAATCATGGCACCCACCTGTTCCCAATTAGCCTGCACATCTGTGGGATGTTCCATATAAGTGTTTGATGAGCATTCCTCAACTTTATCAGTATTTATTGCCACCTTTCCCAACTTCTTTGTCACGTGTTGCTGGCATCAAATTCTAAAGTTAATGATTATTTGCCAAAAAAAAATGTTTATCAGTTTGAACATCAAATATGTTGTCTTTGTAGCATATTCAGCTGAATATGGGTTGAAAATAATTTGCAAATAATTTTATTCCATTTATATTTACATCTAACACAATTTCCCAACTCATATGGAAAAGGGGTTTGTACTTTTTAAAGTAATAATTTCTTATTTCAAGCATGAAAAAAAAAATCATGACTTTGACACAAATGTGTCTCATGATTAAAACAGATGACAGCCAAATGGACTTTGCTGTTTTATTTTCAATGAAACAATAGAAAATAGGTACTCATATAGTAGTACAGTTGGCACAATACAGTAAACAGGCTTTTAATATTCAAGCATTTATTAACATGTGACATTTCACAGAAATAGGTTATGCACATTCAGATAGATTTTTCAAAATTACAATAAAAAAAATTTTGGCCGGGCTCTATACATGCCCAGTAATTGACTGAAAGAGCATGCACTTGGCGCGATGATGTCATGTTATCGATTGAAAAATGCATCTTTAGACCACATGATTTGCCTGAGCGGCTAGGAGACCCCGAGAGTAACAAGCGGTTGCCCTGTTGCCTTTCCATTAAGAACAATAAATCAGTTTTTACTATAAGTTTGCTGGTTTCAAGAAATGTAATGCCGAGCGCATATCATTATTATGTCAAGATAATGGCACTAGCATTTACTTCATTTAAGAATATTTTTCAACATATTGAGCAAAAAGGTGTATTTTTTTTTCTACCAAGAAAAGAGCACTTGTTATTAGTGAGAATATACTTATTTTAAGGTATTTTGGGTTCATTGAGGTTAGCTCATTTTACTTGTTTTGGAAAGTCTTGACAAGTCAAATTGTCTTGTTCTATTGGCAGATCATTTTGCCTGGTTCAAATAAAATACCCTTCGTTTTTGTATTTTTTTGTTTTTGTTTTTGAACACTGACTTTTTGCAGTGTGGAACATTGACGTGAGTTCCTAAAACGCCTTCTCTGCTGGTCTAACATAACCAGAAATCATGATCATAATTAAAGATAAAGACATTTTTTTTTTTGTATTTCCTTTCCCTAAATATCTAAAAGTATTCATATTCTCTTCATGTCATATTATGCTCCTTCCAGCGATGTTGTTTTTAGGTTATAGTTTTTTTTTTATCCAATCAGAATTCAGCACGGCCTGCCACTGCTAAAACGTAATACTTTCTCACCTGTTTTCTGCTCATTTGTCGACTATCCATTGTGCAACCGTCGAGTTTGGCGTAGAATTATGACGCTTAGCACTTTTTGATGACGTATTGTTCGGATGAACGCAACTTTGATCGTTTGGACTGCATTCGCATCAATTACATATTTGATTTATATCCACATACATGGCGGTATGGCGTAGTGAATGAATGATGAATTGTAGGTGGTGGTCGGAGGGGCCGTCGGCGTAAACTGGCAGCCACGCTTCCGTCAGTCTACCCCAGGGCAGCTGTGGCTACAAATATAGCTTACCACCACCAGGTTTGAATGAATGATGGCTTCCCACTTCTCTGCGAAGCGCTTTTAAGTGTGTAAAAAGGCGCTACATAAATCAAATACATTATTATAACGCTTTGAACCCTGCGGCTTATAAAACAGTGCTGCTAATTTAAGGATTTTTCTTTTCTGATGGCCGTAATACAAATAGTTAAAAAATAAATTTAAAAAAATCGAGCAAAGACATTGCGTTATTGTTTGTGCAAGGGCACTGGGTTTTAGACAAGTTCGCTCAATGCAGGTGCTGCAGTGCCTTTCCATTTAGTACTTTCAGTCAAAAGCGTTTCTACGCATATGGATTCTTTATTTATCACTCCAAGCAACGTTTGTATATTTTACAATTCATCCATACATCCATCCATTTCCTACCGCTTATTCCCTTTCGGGGTCGCGGGGGGCACTGGCGCCTATCTCAGCTACAATCGGGCGGAAGGCGGGGTACACCCTGGACAAGTCGCCAACTCATCGCAGGGCCAACACAGATAGACAGACAACATTCACACTCACATTCACACATTTAGTGTTGCCAATCAACCTATCCCCAGGTGCATGTCTTTGGAAGTGGGAGGAAGCTGGAGTACCCGGAGGGAACCCACGCATTCACGGGGAGAACATGCAAACTCCACACAGAAAGATCCCGAGCCTGGATTTGAACCCAGGACTGCAGGACCTTCGTATTGTGAGGCAGACACACTAACCCCTCTTCCACCGTGAAGCCCTATTTTACAATTCATCCAAAACTATTTAGACTTACTTACTTACAAGCAAGTGCAGTTAGCATTAGCTAATATGCTAACACGTTTACGAGTGTCCGTGTTAGTATTAACTTACAACGGCCTTCTCTTTACATTGTTTCAGTTTCACAAATTCCTCAGTAAATTCACCAAGACGTCACTGTGGAGTTATTGATTCTGTTTAGCTGATTGGAGAGCTACCTTCCACAGCTAGTGGGTCCATGACGATGAAATCGGTTTGGTTTGATCAGCCATTTTACAGCCTGTTTAGAAACAATTAAGTTATATAAATAAACATTTAAAAAATGTTTCTTTGTAAATAACAAATTTTGCACTGTGAAGGCCACTCCAGAGTCTTCCAGCCCTTCTTCTGCAACCACTCTGATGTTGATTTGGAGATATGCTTGAGATCGTTGTCCTGTTGGAAGGTCCAACGTCTCCCGAGCCTCAGCTTCCTCACTGACTTCATGACATTTGCAGCTAATATATCCTGGTAGGAAATAGAATTTATAATGCCTTAAACGCGCTGGAGATTCCCGGTACCTGAGGCAGAGAAACAGCCCCAGAGCATGATTGACCCCCCACCATGCTTAACAGTAGGCAAGGTGTTCTTCTCTTTGTAAGCTTAATTTTTTCTCCTCCAGACATAACGTTGATTCATAGGCCCAAAGAGTTCCACTTTTGTCTCATCACTCCATAGTACAGTTTCCCAAAACCTTTGGGGTTTGTCCAGATGACTTTTGGCATACTGGAGTCTATTTTCCTTGCCCCTGGTAGTCAGAAGTGGGGTGCGCCTGGGAGTTATGGCATGGAGGCCTTCATCTCGTAGGCGCCTTATTGTCTGGGACAAAACCTGCGTTCCCCCTTCTGCAATGTCCTGTTGTAGTTCCTCAGCTGTCACCCCAGGGTTTTTCACCACTGTACGCTTCAAATACCGGACAGCATCCTCTTTCTACCACACCCAGGTAGTGTTTCCACTGTGCCTTTAGCTTTAAACTTGTCTAAAACCCAGTGCCCCAACGTGTATGCGACATATTGCCTGGTGCGGGAATACGCTTTTTCTTTGTAAAATTGTGTGGGTGTGGCTTATATACCAGTGCACTTTATAGACCGGAAAATACAGTAATCAGTATTTGGATTCTGTAAAAGGAGTTTTTCTATGGCGGCATTCCAACCAGATCCTAAAATTCTGCAGCTTTTAGACGCTATCGCTTCATGATACAACACTACAATACCGTGTTACCATTCCCTAACTTTGTTACTACATTAAGGTCATTCAGTTTACCTTTGTTATTAAAAGTGGTATAAACTGGCAAGAACAACAGTCACACTATTTATAAGGCACCTGTAAAAGCAAAAACAATGCAACGACTGCAGAGCGCAAATATAAAGTTGGAGTAAAAAAATGTAGTTTCCTACTGTGGAAAAATCTGTCTTACTGAATCATTGTGGTGTTATCGTGTGAGTTTGTATGTAAGTGTCAGTAGTCTCTGGCGATTTACGACGCTATGTGCTGGTCCTTATGGGAAACGTGGTTTTCCTTTGGGCAAAACACTACCGTTTTGGTGCACTAAACCAAAACTGAAAGCTTTAAGTGGGGCTTTAACAATTGGCAGGAGGAACAATCACACTGATTAGACCACACATGTATGTTGTGTTTGTGCAGCAAATGTGCTTGAACATAAGAAAGCCTACGCAGGGATTTTAGATAATAGATTACTTTAAAGTGGTACGGATTATTTCCATATCTGAGGTGGCAGTTATAGTTGATAACTGGCAGGTGGAACAATTACACAGTACATCTGAAGTCATGTGCTCGTGCATGGGTGTGTGTGTTGTACAAACCCCAAAACCAGTGAAGTCGGTACGTTGTGTAAATCGTAAATAAAAACACAATACAATGATTTGCTAGTCCTTTTCGACCTATATTCAATTGAATAGACTACAAAAAAAGATACTTAATGTGCAGACTGGAAAACCTTGTTATTTTTTGCAAATATTGGCTCATTTTGGATTTTGCTGCTAGCAACATATTTTAAAAAAAGCTGGCACAAGTGGCAAAAAAGACTGAGAAAGGTGAGGAATGCTCATCAAACACTTATCCTGAACATCCCACAGGTGAACAGGCTAATTGGTAACAGGTGGGTGCCATGATTGGGTATAAAAGTAGCTTCTGTGAAATGCTTAGTCATTCACAAACAAGGATGGGGCCAGGGTCACCATTCTGTGAAAAAATGTGTGAGCAAATTGTCGAACAACTTAATAACAACATTTCTCAATAAGCTATAGCAAGGAATTTAGGGATTTCATCATTGACTATGCTTAATGTCATCAAACGGTTCAGAGTATCTGGAAAAATCACTGCACATAGGCGGCAAGGCCGTGACCTTCGTTCCCTCAGGCGGTACTGCATCAAAAAGTGACAATAGAGTGTAAAGAATATCACCACATGGGCTCAAAACCACTTCAGAAAACCAGTGTCAGTAACTGAAGTGTGTTGCTACGTATGTAAGTGCAAGTTAAAGCTCTACCATGCAGATCCAAACCCATTTATCGACAACACCCAGAAACGCCGCCGGCTTTGCTGGGCCCAAGCTCATCTAAGATGGACTGATGCAAAGTGGAAAAGTGTTCTGTGGTCTGACAAGTCCACATTTCAAATTGTTCTTGGAAACTGTGGACGTCGTGTCCTCCGAAACAAAGAGGAAAAGAACCATCCGGATTGTTATTGGCACAAAGTTCAAAAGCCAGCATGTGTGATGGTATGGGGGTGTATTAGTGCCCAAGGCATGGGTAACTTACACATCTGTGAAGGCACCATTAATGCTGAAATGTAGATACTGTCAGGCCTGGACTTGGTCTTGGTTTGTTTTCCCGAAGTGCAAAGCGAATGGAGTGGAAACGGCGTGAAGGTAAAGACATCTTTATTTTAACACTAAAACTAAAAACAGGAACCAACAAAAAGCGTGCACAATGGCGGTACAAAAACTGGGCTATGAAACAAAAGACTAGCACAAAGGCTATAAACTACAAACATGAAACAAAAACACTTGCGCAGTGGCATAAATAACAAAAACTTACGTGGACAAAATGGACAGCATTGCAAGGCATGACGCAGATAATCGAGGGTGTGAATGAGGTGATGTTGCCAGACTGACTAACTGGTAACTGTAGCTTAAATAATGAACATGATAAGTGAAAACAGGTGTGAGACAAGACAGGTGAACTGATTGGTTGTCATGGTAACAAAACAGGGAGTGAAAAAAAAAGGAACTTAGAGTCCAAAGGGTCAAAAGCACCTGATATTCCTAGGCAGTCTCCCATCCAAGTACTAATCAGGCCAGACACTGCTTAGCTTTGAGAACAGACAAGATTGGGGATGCTCAGGGTAATATGGCCATACAAAACTCATGATCAGACATGACAGAAAACTAAATCAGTTGGCATGGTAAGACAAACAAGGAAATGCAAAACAGAACTAAATGTCCAAAAAACTAAACATAGCATGACCAAAACAAAACATGAACCATAGGCGTGACAGAGCTCCCCCGTTAAGGACAGCTCCCAGATGTCCAAAATAAAAAACAAAACAAAACTGTGATCGAGAGTCATGGGAGGGCGGGAGGGGTACATGGCGGTGGGTCGCCAGACCACGTGTCCCCGTATCCAACGGGGCAGAGTCAGGTGGCGGCGACGCGTGGAAGACCGAGGTGGGCAACCGGGGAACGGCCATATCCGTGGCCGACCCCCTTTGCGTGGCGGACGACCATGTAGAGACCACAACTGTGGCCGACGAGGCGGGCGTGGCGGACGACCACGTAGTGGCCATAACTGTGGCCGACGAGGAGGTCGGCATCCCTGGCGTGGTGGACGCCCACATAGCAGCCACATCCGTAGCCGACAAGGAGGCGGACGCGTCGTCATCGTGGTAGGCGATGAAGCTCGGCGTGGGCTTGGCGGTCGACTTGGGCTTGGGCTTGGCGGTCGACTTGGGCTTGGCGGTCGACTTGGGCCTGGACGTGGCGGTCGTCGTGGAGCTGGCACTGGCGGCGCTTGGCGACGTGGAGCTGCCACTGGCGGCGCTTGGCGACGTGGAGCTTCCACTGGCGGCGCTTGGCGACGTGGAGCTGGCACTGGCGGCGCTTGGCGACGTGGAGCTGCCACTGGCGGCGCTTGGCGACGTGGAGCTGCCACTGGCGGCGCTTGGCGACGTGGAGCTGCCACTGGCGGCGCTTGGCGACGTGGAGCTGCCACTGGCGGCGCTTGGCGACGTGGAACTGACACTGGCGGCGCTTGGCGACGTGGAGCTGACACTGGCGGCGCTTGGCGACGTGGAGCTGACACTGGCGGCGCTTGGTGACGTGGAGCTGACACTGGCGGCGCTTGGGGACGTGGAGCTGACACTGGTGGCGCTTGGCGACGTGGAGCTGACACTGGCGGCGCTTGGCGACGTGGAGCTGCCACTGGCGGCGCTTGGCGACGTGGAGCTGCCACTGGCGGCGCTTGGCGTCTTGGAGCAGGCACTGGCGGCGCTTGGCGTCTTGGAGCAGGACCTGGTGCTGGACGTGGACGTGGACTTTGACTTTGACGTGGACTTGGATGTGGACTTGGACTTTGACGTGGAGCTAGCCATTGACTTGGTGCTAGCATCGGACTTGGTCTTGGACTTGGTGCTGGAGGAGGTGGCCTTGCTGGAAGCTGCGGCTTAGCAGGCCGAAAGACTGGTGGAGGTGGCCGTGTTGGCCGCTGTGGCTTGGCAGGTTGAAGAACTGGAGGTGGTGGACATGCTGGTCGCTGTGGCTTGGCATTGCACTGGGCAGAACCACCCGAACAACCCCCAGGCCCCCCCTCAAGGAGCGGCTCCCAGACGCGCTCACCGCGATCTGGAAAAGTCTTTTGGGGTGGGCGGAGGGAGGTAAGGAGGGGGGAAGAATCCTCCCCTTTAAACTGTCCACAAAGTCTTTCTTCTTTTTTCTTGGTCTGCGTGGGTGAAGAAAAAAAAAATTATTGTGACTTGGGTGGGGCTTGAGGCCTGGGGGGCGGGGCATGAAAATCAGATGGCTGTGACTGTTTTGATAAAGAGTTCAAAAACATGTTTTGGTAATGTTTTTTTATGCACATGGAGTCTATAGTTGGGAGCAGCTGGCAGAAAAGAGATTTGAGGGAAAAAAATTCTTCATCTGTGATGTCATCCTCCGGCGATGACGTGACGTCATCCTGGAGAAGCCAGGCAGACTGAAGCCTATTTCCGCCCGGAGGGGGAGCAGCTTGCGGGGGCGACTCGTCCTGTCCACTCGGAGAAGCCTTCCCAGACGTCCATCGTCTGTAGCGGCGCTTCCGGGACTGCCGTGACGCAGTGCCATCCTCGGACCAAATGGAGCTAATCGGAATTAACTTGCCGCTTGGACTCCACATGAGGTCCCGGTCCTCCATGGCCTTTAACGCCTCCCAACTTCCTTCTTCCATGGACTCCAAGACGCTTGCAGGGAAAACGTTTTGCTGCTGGCAACATTCTGTCAGGCTTGGACTTGGTCTTGGTTTGTTTTCCCAAAGTGCAAAGCGAATGGAGTGGAAACAGCGTGAAGGTAAAGACATCTTTATTTCAACACTAAAACTAAAAACAGGAACCAACAAAAAGCGCACACAATGGCGGTACAAAAAACTGGGCTATGAAACAAAAGACTAGCACAAAGGCTATACACTACAAACATGAAACAAAAACACTTGCGCAGTGGCATAAATAACAAAAACTTACGTGGACAAAATGGACAGCATTGCAAGGCATGAAGCAGATAATCGAGGGCGTGAATGAGGTGATGTTGCCAGACTGACTAACTGGTAACTGTGGCTTAAATAATGAACATGATAAGTGAAAACAGGTGTGAGACAAGACAGGTGAACTGATTGGTTGTCATGGTAACAAAACAGGGAGTGAAAAAAAAAGGGACTTAGAGTCCAAAGGGTCAAAAGCACCTGATATTCCTAGGCAGTCTCCCTTCCAAGTACTAATCAGGCCAGACACTGCTTAGCTTTGAGAACAGATAAGATTGGGGATGCTCAGGGTAATATGGCCATACAAAACTCATGATCAGACATGACAGAAAACTAAATCAGTTGGCATGGTAAGACAAACAAGGAAATGCAAAACAGAACCAAATGTCCAAAAAACTAAACATAGCATGACCAAAACAAATCATGAACCATAGGCGTGACACATACAGGTTTTGGAGCCACTTTGCCATCCAGGTAACGTTTAATGGACGCCCCTGCTTATTTCAGCAAGACAATGCCATGCCACGTGTTACAACAGTGTGGCTTTGTAGTAAAAGAGTGCAGGTACTAGACTGGCCTGCCTGTAGTCCAGATCTGTCTCCCATTGAAAATGTGTGGCACATTATGAAGCGTAAAACACGACAATGGAGACCCAAGACTGTTTAAAAACTTAAGCTGTTCATTAAGCAAGAATGGGAAAGGATTACACCTGAAAAGCTTAAAAAAGTGGTCTCCTTAGTTCCCAAACGTTTACTGAGTGTTGTTTAAAGGAAAGACCATGTAACTCAGTGGTAAAATGCCCCGTGCCAACTTTTTTGCAACGTGTTGCTGCCATTAAATTCTAAGTTAATGATTATTTGCAAGAAAAAAAATTAAGTTTCTTAGTTCGAACATTAAATATCTTGTCTTTGCAGTATTTTCAATTGAATGTAACTTGAAAAGGATTTGCAAATCATTGTATTCTGTTTTTCTTTACGAATTACACAACATGCCAAGTTTTTTTGAGTTGTGGATCAAACCTATTGATTCACCCTCACCCCATGTCTGTGCCCGTGCATGAGCAAACAATTCAACCCTGCTGGAACCAACGATGTCTACAGTGCTTGAGAAAAGCAAACAATTTTTGGTGTATAGTGTCTAAGAACGATAGAAATTGAGGAACCTGCAGCTTAGATTGAATTTATATTCCAGTCCAGAATTCAATTTGGCAGTTTTTTCCCCCCTTCGCCAGTTGCGGCTTTATCCTCTTTCCACAGTGAATGTGGTTCGGCCTTTGGTGCAGCAATTCAGTTTTCTTTATTCACTGAATTATGGTAGGTCAGAGGTTGTAATGAAAGCAAGCCAAAACAGCTGCTGCTTCACATTAAATGCAATCAACTCTAAAATTATAGGGAATGCAGAGTGTTTCTTGTGAACCATTGAAAGCAAAATACATTGACAGACAGAAAATAATATTAGAAGGAAAAGATAAAGTCAAAACCATTTCTCTAAAGACTTGACAAGCCACCCTCAAGCTACGGTTGACTTGACGGATGAAAAAAAAAAAAAAAATAGCCAAGTACGGGCTCATGCAGTGGCGGCTGACTCAATGGTATGTGGCGACTTCAGGCTGAGGAAATCGACATTCTAAGTCAGATCTAGCAGAAATGCAAGTGGAGACTTTTCTGGTGTGACAACTCCTCCTTCAGCTTGTGCAACATAATGAAAGGTTTTTCTCACGACGAGAAAAAACAAGCCCCCAGAAGGTCTGTGTGTTTATTATTTTTGTTTAGTTGAAGCAAATACTTGAACGCGTGTCGCATCTGGCATTGAAGCGCATTCAAGGGACGCAAAAGCCCACACCGCAAGGTCATTGACACAACAATATTTAGATTCGCACTCTTTCCGGGTCACAGCTGGCTCTTACGAAGATCCCAGTTGAATTTTCATGAGCCTCTTTTGACTCCTCCACCCATGGAGTCAGGTCTTATTGAAGACCAAAAAAGGAGATAATCTCAACACCAATGCGAATGAACAAACAATATTCCCACATAGCTGTGGCTTCATACTAAAATGCCCAAGCAAAGATTCACACTTACAGTATCCACACACACACACTGGCTCTCCAGCTGAGCTCCAGAGACCTTATTTAATAGCATTTGGCTTGGAAGGGATCTGACGGGACCTTGGAGCAAAGGAGGGTTTAAATAGTTATTGCTTTAACGAAAGAAAATATGACGCCAGAGAGGAGGAGGATGGAGTGAGGGCAAAAAAGGGAAAGAAAATATGGATTTAAAAAAGATGAATGGGAAGAGAGAGGAAGGAAAAAATTAAGTCAGGCGGGTGAGAATGTATAAGTCTGAGCAAATAGTTATTAGTGGTCTCTGAAGGATGGCGGCATGAGCTGAATAGACTGCAAGCAGTGTTACCGACGGCGACTGGCGCTCGATTCGCAGTCCTGCAACCTGGCGGAGGCTTAATAGGTAATGGAAGTGGACATCAAATATAGGATCTTGGTCCACTTCAAGAGTGTTATGGATAAGTCCACTCCAAGTCTAACACGGTAAACATTCAAGCCGTCTGACACGTTTTAACACCGCCGATTTGTTCAAGGTGAACTAATATTCATTCAAAGCGTAGTATGACATACAACTCTTTAAGACGGTTTAGAGCTATGATGATTCTGCCAAAACAACGGTAATAGCTATGAATAAAACTTACAGCCATACGATTTTTGGCAAGAAAAGTGTATCTACAATGCTTTCCTCACACTAACTTATTACGCTCCTTTTAATGTGGGAAGGCGTGAATGTCGAAAAAAAATTACGACTTCAGTAAAATGAGGTCGTTAGAAGTTCCGAGGATAGGGTAAGCTTGCCCATGTTTCCAGGGAGTGTCTGGAAAATGTCACCTTTCAGTTCCAAAAAAGCAATAACGCATCAGTGTTCATTGATTTTGTGCACACACAAAAAAATTGCAATACGTTTTCAAAGATGGACAACAGCACAGAACATTGTTGTTGACTATCGACTTCAGTAGCAATATTACAATATTAATTACAGTATTTTCCGGAGTATAAGTCGCACCTGCCGAAAATGCATAACAAAGAAGGGAAAAAAAAACATATATAAGTCGCACTGGAGTATAAGTCACATTTTTGGGCGAAATTCATTTGATAAAACAACACCAAGGATAGACACTTGAAATGCAATTTAAAATAAATAAAGAAGAGTGAACAACAGGCTGAATACGTGTACATTATATGACGCATAAATAACAACTGAGAAGGTGCCTGATATGTTAACGTAAAATATTATGGTAAGAGTCATTCAAATAACTATAACATATAGAACATGCTATACGTTTACCAAACAATCTGTCACACCTAATTGCTAAATCCCATGAAATCTTATACGGCTAGTCTCTTACATGAATGAGCTAAATAATATTAATTGATATTTTACGGTAATGTGTTAATAATTTCACACATAAGTCACTCCTGAGTATAAGTCGAACCCCCCGCCAAACTATGAAAAAAACTGTTACTTATAGTCCGAAATTTACGGTAGTTAATATAGTTTTGGTTGTTTTCTATTACAAACCCCGTTTCTGTATGAGTTGGGAAATTGTGTTACATGTAAATATAAACCGAATACAATGATTTGCGAATCCTTTTCAACCCATATTCAATTGAATGCACTACAAAGACAAGATATTTGATGTTCAAACTCATGAACTTTATTTTTTTTTGCAAATAATAATTAACATAGAATTTTATGGCTGCAACACATGCCAAAGTAGTTGGGAAAGGACATGCTCACCACTGTGTTACATCACCTTTTCTTTTAACAACACTCAATAAACGTTTGGGAACTGAGGAAACTAATTGTTGAAGCTTTGAAAGTGGAATTTTTTCCCATTTTTGTTTTATGTAGAGCTAAAGTATTTTACGCCTAATAGTGCGCCACACATTTTCGATAGGAGACAGATCTGGACTGCAGGCGGGCCAGGAAAGTACCCGCACTCTTTTTTTTACGAAACCACGCTGTTGTAACACTTGTCTTGCTGAAATAAGCAGGAGTGTCTATGATAACGTTGCTTGGATGACAACATATGTTGATCCAAAACCTGTATGGAGCTTTCAGCATTAATGGTGCCTTCACAGATGTGTAAGTTACCCATGCCTTGGGCATTAAGACACCCCCATACCATCACAGATGATGGCTTTTGAACTTTGCGTCTATAACAATCCGAATGGTTATTTTCCTCTTTGTTCTGGTGGCCTAGTGGTTCAAGTGTCCACCCTGAGATAGGTATGTTGTGAGTTTAAACCCCGGCCAAGTCAGACCAAAGACAATAAAAACGGGACCCGTTACCTCCCTGCTTGGCACTCATCATCAAGGGTTGGAATTGGGGGTTAAGTAACCAAAAATGATTCCCGGGCGAGGCCACCGCTGCTGCTCACTGCTCCCTTCACCTCCCAGGAGATGATCAAATGCAGAGAATCATTTCGCCACACCTAGCGTGTGTGACAATCAGGGTACTTTTTAAGTGAAGTTATTCTATATGCGCAGCTTGTTCACTGAAGAACCAAGCTCTTCATATAATAAAGAGAACCAACCAAACCCCGAACTTGCAAATTGTAAAATTGAGCTGCGTTTTTAAATGAAATAAACTGTTGTTCTGAATGTGTCCACTGGATGTCGAAATAGCAATTATGTTAGGCAAGCAAATAGTTTATACCGAGGTGAGCAAGCATACCAAGCAAGAGGTACAAGGTAAAGTGGGGCTGCGACTCCTCCACTTAAAGCAAAACAAACAGAAGTAGAATAAACAATTGGTAACCCCACTTAAAATATAACATAGAAGGGTTTTTATTTCTACTTTATTTTGTGTTTTGTTCAATCCTGGACGGACTGTGACTTACAATTAAATAGTCAACAACAGAAGGACATAAACTATTTGATTTCCCATTATGGAACTCATTTTTATTTGATAGTTATTGAAATATCTTGTGTGACATCATGCACTAAAGTGCACTTTATTTGTTTTAAACTATTGTAGTGACATTCTATACAAAAAGTGCACTTTAGTTTAGTGTTGATTTGGATATGTCATCTTAGTGACATCGTGCACAAAAGTGCATTAATAGCTTGTTTTAAAATGTTTCTGACAATCTTGCACTCTTTTGAAATGACATGAATGTTTGTGCCACTGCTTAATAATTGTTTAATAAATACACATTTGGTCAATTGACTTAGTTGTGATTTCCCTCTCTGCATGAAAGTTTAAAATGAGCATATATTAATGCAGTATTGATTGATTGATTGATACTTTTATTAGTAAATTGCACAGTTCAGTACATATTCCGTACAATTGACCATTAAATGGTAACACCCGAATACATTTTTCAACTTGTTTAAGTCGGGGTCCACGTTAATCAATTCATGGTATGAACAAGAATGTTTCAATGTAGACACATAAAATCCTCATACTGTTGTGATTATATGAATCAAGTGTCCATTCAAGGCTAAGGCAAAATATCAAGATATGTATTGTGTAAAAGTGACATAGTCTAAAAATATCGAGATATGCCAAGACCTAGTCGGAATATTGGCAGCACTTTGGACACCCCTGTGTTAGAACATCACACAAAAAGTCCCTTATAATGGGGGATGACCTTAAATCATACTTAATACTTAAATTGGACATTTCTAAAATGATGGTCAACTCTCAGCGAGTTTTTTTTTTTGCCATCTCTAGCTTCAGCTCGACTTGGTCGACCCACTAGTTTGCAAACTTCTCCCGTAAAGACGAATAAACTTTAGACTCAGTAATTATTAACAAGTCTGTTGCCAAGTTCCCTGTAAACCGGAGGGGTTGGAACTAACAGCTGACGAGATGTTTTTTATAGACCACACACACACACACACACACACACACACACACACACGGTATGGAGTAAAGGCTAGGAATAGCAATGAGCACAGCAATTGTCCCCAGGAACTTCTAACACAAACCAGGTGAGCAACAAATAATAAGTCCAATTTACTTTCAAACTCCCCGTCACAGAGCGATGTTTAAAACAACAATTTGAAACGGTAAATTAGCCACGGAGCAACAACAAAAAAAAAACATTCTCTCTGTTAATCCCCCAGAGACTTGTATACAAATATCCCAGTGAACAAATCTAAGCAGACGTCCCCTATTCGTTAAACGGTACTCGCAATTTCCTTTCTTCTTGCTTTGGTGGAAAACGATCTCCGTGTTTCACCCTGTCCTCCACACACACATTTGACAACCACAGGAATTTTCTTCATTCCCCCCACGCCCGGATTTGCATGAAAATGTTCGCTTTTGAGGTTCCCATAGAAGACCATGCCTCTAATACGCAATTATTCTCTTCAATGGCGGCGGCTAATTACGGAGGTGTGACAAACAGGTAGCAGGACGGAATGGCCGCCTGAAAACACAACGGCTGAGTCAGCCCCTTGGGAGCGAGCGGCTCAATGGGAAGCAGTAAATTCATTTAGGCTGGCTTCATTAAACCCTGCTCCTTGGGCCCCCCCCAGCATCACGCGCTCCCTTTGGCTCGCTCGCACTCTCATTTGCGGGGCGGCGGATGCGCCGTGGGTGAAGAAGAAGGCGGAGATCATACCGATGAGTGCGAGCGCTGTGGGGAGGAACAGGGGGTTAATAGATGAAGAGGATGGAGAAGGAAGAAGGAAGGAAGGAAGACAAAAGGGGAGGGATGGTATCAATAAAAGCAGCAAAACAATAAAGAACAAGACAAATTCATACCACATGCTGGCAGGACAGAACAAGGGCACAGGGACATGTGCACATTTGATGATAAAGACAGAACACATGAAAGGATAAGCATATAAAAGAATACTTTTCAACACGAGGCCCCTGGAGAACAGAGCACGGTGGAAAATTACAGCTTTGGTCTTCAAACGGGGGCCAAATGCCAGGTCTCCAACATGGTGGAACAAGGGCAGCCGAGCCCTTCAGTCTCTTTACCATTTAGATTACACAGGTGGCGCTCTGACCCCACAGTATGGACGACCGTAGTAAGCCGAGGACCACGTTTTTTGTCACCTATAAGCCAAACAACCTGCACACAACAATCCTGGTACGTGCATGCATGACCATAGTGTTTAGGACAAACTCTAACCTTGATGTTGGAAATGTAAACCGTACAAGGCTGCGTTCACACCTGTAGTTGAATACTATGGTATAGTGTTTTGGGCATGACGGTAAAGTGCATCCGGCAGAGGAGGCTACTCTATGGGGTCTTGGGGCACTAGGAGGTTAACCCCTTTACTACTGTTACCCCAGGTAGGCCTTGGGAAAGGCCTAGTACCTGACTGCCCCCTAGCCAGGGATACGGTGAAGACCTCAACGGCAGAGCAGGTGGAAGACGGTAGATGTAAGAACTACCACAACGGCTGTGATGGCGGAAGAAGGCACCCCCACATACATGTGGGCTCAGTTACGAGGAAATACCAACCCAAGACCTCAACGGTCTTGGGTTGGTAACCCTTTGGAGCGTCACAACGACTGGGATGGCGGATGAAGGCTGCAGCAGAAAAGGGTCCCCAGTCATTTTGGACTCCATGCCACTGGACCCTGACCCGGATCTGTGTGGCGACTGTCTGTGCACCAGTCTCCCCACGTTAAACTAAGTCACATACAGGCATCCTGCGTGTGATACCCTGTAACGACTTGGTATCGGATTGATACCCAAATTTGTGGTATCATCCAAAACTAATGTAAAGCATCCATCCATCCATCCATCTATTTACTACCGCTTGTCCTCTTTGGGGTTGCGGGAGGTGCTGGAGCCATAAATTATTATTGCATTTTAACAGAAGTGTAGATAAAACATGTTAAAAGAGAAAGTAAGTAAATATTAATAGTAAATGAACAAGTAGATTAATCATTCATTTTCTACCACTTGTCCTTAATAATTTTGACAAAATAATAGAATGGAAAATGACACAATATGTTACTGCATATTTGCTTACTTTGTTTGCTTACTTACAAATAAAAGACAAGTTGTCTTGTATGTTCACTTTTTAAGGACAAACTTGCAATAAGAAACAAATGTTTAATGTACTGTAAAATTTTAGTTTTAATTAAAGCCAATAATACTTTTTTTCTGGTCCCCCATGTTTAGAAAAGAATCGAAAAGTATCAAAATTATTTTGGTACCAGTACCAAAATACTGATATTGGGACAACACTAGTACGGACCAAAAAGTTTAACATACTTAACATTAAAGGCCTACTGATATGAGATTTTCTTATTCAAACGGGGATAACAGGTCCATTCTATGTGTCATACTTGATCATTTCGCGATATTGCCATATTTTTGCTGAAAGGATTTAGTAGAGAACATCCATGATAAAGTTCGCAACTGCAGAAAAGCCCTGCCTCTACCGGAAGTCGCAGACGATGACGTCACATGTTGATGGCTCCTAATATATTCACATTGATTTTAATGAGAGCCTCCAAAAAAAACAGCTATTCCGACCGAGAAAACGACAATTTCCCCATTAATTTGAGCGAAGATGAAAGATTTGTGTTTGAGGATATTAATAGCGACGGACTAGAGAAAAAAAAAAAAAGAAAAGAAAAGAAAAAAAAGAAAAAGCGATTGCAATCACGTTGCATTGAGACGGATTCATATGTTTTTAGAGACATTTACTAGGATAATTCTGGGAAATCCCTTATCTTTCTATTGTGTTGCTAGTGTTTTAGTGAGTTAAATAGTACCTGATAGTCGGAAGTGTACGTCCACGGCCGGGTGTTGACGCGCAGTGTCTAGGGGAAGTCGACGGCAGCTGTACGGGAGGCACAAGCTCAGCTGATAGCCGGTAAGTGGCAACTTTTTAAACACAATTTTCTCACCGAAACCTGCTGGTTGACATGTGGTCGGGATCCATGTCCGCCGTGATCCATAGGAAAGTTTCACCTCCATGAATTTTAAACAAGGAACCAGCGTGTGTTTGTGTGGCTAAAGGCTAAAGCTTCCCAACTCCGTCTTTCTACTTTGACTTCTCCAATATCATTGAACAAATTGCAAAAGATTCAGCAACACAGATGTCCAAAATACTGTGTAATTATGCCGTTAAAGCAGACGATTTTTAGCTGTGTGTGTGTGCAGCGCTCATATTCCTAACAGCCCGTGACGTCCCGCGTACACGTCACCATTACGCAACATTTTCAAGAAAAACGTCCTGGGAAATTTAAAATTGCAATTTAGTAAACTAAAAAGGCTGTATTGGCATGTGTTGCAACGTTAATATTTCATCATTGATGTATAAACTATCAGACTGCGTGGTGGGTAGTAGTGGGTTTCAGTAGGCCTTTAACAATGATGTTTTTTGTCATGGCAACAAATGCTACACATAATACAAGGAATTGAATGGGCAGTCATTTCTGCATGCTTCTACTGGCTAAAGTAGCAAAGCAAACGCACAAACGTTTGTTTTAACTGAACCAAACATAAGTGTGAACGCACGCTACAAGTGCTTTATCGAAAGCCCTATTGGGAACACGTTGTTTTGTGTGTCTCAACATGTAGCTTTAATGCTAATGAGCTTTGTTTGACCACACTGTCCCTTTATCAG
This sequence comes from Nerophis ophidion, assembly GCF_033978795.1. Classification (NCBI taxonomy): domain Eukaryota; kingdom Metazoa; phylum Chordata; class Actinopteri; order Syngnathiformes; family Syngnathidae; genus Nerophis; species Nerophis ophidion. The sequence continues at coordinate 27,043,529 of NC_084611.1, read as the reverse complement.
GCCTGCTTAGGGACCTTGTGGTTAGAGTGTCCACCTTCTCACAGACAGTTAAACAAGCGCACCTACTAACACACGTCATATCTCCCGTCCAAAGGCAAAACACAGTAACTCAATTTTGGTCAAAACTGAGCTGATAATAATTTTGGAGTTCCTAGGTGATATGCTTTACATTAGTGTATGCGATATTGTAATTTGTTCCGTAAGTAAGCTGTTACGCGCATGGCAGGTCCTAGCAACTACCACATAACTGCGTAGATACAACAGAAAAACCTAGTATCTCAAGGGACCAATCGGAGCTTCTTTGTCAGTTGCCTTATTGTCTTTAATGAGACATTTGCACGAATAGGGGCCGACGGTCAACCTGATTATGTGATATTATGGCACGAGGGGATATTTGGAAGATTGGCCCAGGACGTTGCAAGCACCTTCATTAAATGTATTGTTCTTGATTCTTCCCCTTGCATACTCTTTTGGGCAGATAACTGTGGAGGTCAAAATAAAAACTGGACGCTGTACACGGCTCTTGCCCAATGTGCAAATGCAGAATGGGGCCCAGCCAAGATTGTGATAAAATATCTGGAGAAAGGGCACACGTTCATGAGAGCAGATTCAATCCATGGCTCAATCTGCAAGAAAATGAACGCTCAAAAAAACATCTATACGTTTGATGACTTTGTAGATCTTTGTAAGACAGCATCAAGATAGGTTGGTTTTCCTTTGTTTTCTCAAAATCAGCTAGAAGTGAGTTACTAGGTTTTGCCTTTGGACGGGAGACATACGTACACGCCCTCGCGGAGCAGAGAGGTAGCAGCATGGGTAACGTTAGCTGTCGTGCGAGTGGTAATAAGAGAGAAAGAAGGTGCAAATTTAGTTACAAATAAAGGAATGAATTCATTCCCAATAAAAATATCACTGGGTATATCGTCTGGCGGTGGTTTGGCGTCAAGCGGGAACGTCGAACAGACAACCGTAATTTGTCAAGTGTGGGGCAAAAGCGTTGCTACAAAAAGTAGCATTACTGCTAATAAGTGGAATCATTTGAAAAGTCACCCGCTAGAGACTGAAGAGTGCTTACTCCGCATTTCAACATCTTCGACACCGACAAAATGCAGAGGCAACCATTTCCAGATCAACACGGTATGACAAAAACAATCCACAACAGGAGATAACGTCCGCAGGAACCTACCACATAGCGAAGAACGTACACAATTTGATTTCATATTATGCAGCTCATTTTTATTTGACGGTGTTTGAAATATCTTGTGTAACATCATGCACAAAAATGCACTTTATTTGTTTTAAACTATTGTAGTGGCATTCTGTACAAAAAGTGCACTTTAATTTAGTAGTCATCTTAGTGACATCATGCACAAAAGTGCACTAATTGCTGTTTTAAAATTTTTCTGACAATCTTGCACTTTCTGTTTTGAAATGACAAGAATGTTTGTGCCACTGCTTAATAACTGTTTAATAAATACACTTTTGGTCAATTTACTTAGTTGGATTTCCCTCTCTGCATGAAAGTTTAAAATGAGCATATATTAATGCAGTATGAACAGAACCCTCATACTGCTGTGATTATTTGCATCAAGTGTTCTTTCAAAGCTAAGGCAAAGATATTGAGAAATAAATCGTGTATCGTCACATGGCCTAAAAATATTGAGATATTAAAAAAGGCCTTATCGGCCAGCCCTAGTTCAAACCCCGGCCAAGCCATACCAAAGATTATAAAAATGGGACCCATTGCCTCCCTGTCAAGAGTAAGAATTGGGGGTTAAATCACCAAATGATTCCCGAGCACAGCCATTGCTGCTGCTCTCTGCTCCCCTCACCTTCCAGGACATGGGGATGGGTCAAATGCAGAGGATAATTTCACCACACCTAGTGTGTGTGTGACTATCAATGGGACTTTAACTCCATCTCCACTTTCCAAGAAGTGGCGGGCTTATAAAGCTAGGGCCGGGTCAAAGGGATCCATGAAGCTTCCTTCCAAGGAACTTAAAAAGCTACTGTTTGAGCCCCTTTTGGGCACCCATTACTGTTCCAACATCATAAAAAGTCACTTTTGCATAATATTTCCTGTTGCCCTTCACTGGAAACAAACTAACTGGACACATGATGGGCGGGTGATGTCTGTGAGAAAGGACATCTCATAAATGGTCAGGATCTCAATTTGTAGGCCTGATGACTATGAACGAACCATCGCAGTGGTTCCTGGCCACTGGAGCACTTCATGAGAACACTTGTAAGTGATGACATTACCTACCAACACACTGATTCTAAGTGACGGCAATCACATTTAACACCTAGAACCATCTGCGGGGTGACTGGTTTCAGTCTCGCCTTACACAGGGCTAAGGGAAAGCAAGCCAAGCTTCTCAGTGGGAGTCTGACGGAACCTTGCGGCCGTATATATTAAAAAGCCTCCAAGAATATCCATACAGAGATGCCCGCTGTGGTTTGGCAGGAAAACCGCAGAATGTATGCGTATATGTGTAAATATATGAACTGCAGGACAAGCACTGCTGATTTTGGGTGGTAAAGTGCAAACTGTACTGGCTTGCTTTAAAAGAAACTGCATGGTCATCGCACTGAAATTAAAAAAAATACAACTCATGAGGGCAGGATCCAAATAAAAAGTGCTGTGTGCTTTCCTGCTGGAACACAAAGCTAAAGATGATGTCGTGGAAACTTGTGGAATCATTAAAAATCTACTTGTGTGAATAAAAATTAAAAAACGAGTAAGTATGTTTTAAAAAAAGCTATAAGTGAAGTGAAGTGAATTATATTTATATAGCGCTTTTCTCAAGTGACTCAAAGCGCTTTACATAGTGAAACCCAATAAGTTGAATAAAAGCAAGAATATCAAATAACACAAAATCTCTTCTTGCAACAATCAACTTCAGTATCTTTAAATCATTATCTTCATAGGTTCCATGTCTTTTCTCCTGTGCTGGTAATTGACCTGCCACAGCGCAATAACAATTTACCAAACATGACTCTCCAGAAGGTACACATCGGATGGAGAATTGCATTCAAGAGAAAAATGCATTTGGCTAAAATTGAAGCAATAATTCATTCTGTCGCGGGTCAACAGTTGGGTTAACTTTCAGTGTCAAGCATTTGACTTGTTTTTTAATAAATAGTGGAGCTTTAAGGCCGCTGTCTAATGTAGCAACGCTGCCATGACATGCAATATTTTCCATATAAAAAATTACATTTGGCCGCTCTGAACCTACAGAGATGGAAGATTATGCTGGAGATTTGAGGTTAGCACACATTCAATGATAAGAGAACATAAGAATAGCTCACTAAAATGTATAGCTTCAAATTATAGCTATAACAGATAAGTTACTGTAAAAACAATAACCTACAGTATATATTGTATATCATAGTATATACAAAAATCCCGTAATTGCTGGAATTTCAATGTGTAGGGTAAATATATATGCATACATTTTATTGTGATTTACTTATTTATTTATTGAGAGACCTTTATTGGAATGCCAGTCTCAATAACTCTTTAAATCAGAAGTGTTTAACAGAGGGTCCTGAGGTACCGTAAAAAAATGTATCCCGCAAAATTTCCACTAGTTTGAATAACTTTAAATACACATTAACATTGATCCAAAACACTGTAGTGTAGCTTAGAAGTGGACGTGACACGGCCACCATACTGACTGTACTTTAAATACTTCAATAAACGCATTGCTAAAATGAGTAAAGATTACATTCATATTAAAATTTTAGATCGCAAGCGATAAGCTCTCTAGTTGCCAGGTGGCGATTAGCGCGTGAGTCGCCAGCTAGCGATTAGTGTGCTAGTTATCAGCTACCGATTAACGGCGCTTTACTGTCGTATTTTAACATTTTTAAATAAATAGCAAAAGTACAAGAGATGTCAGGAATATATTGATTCAGATTTTAATCGTGATTTCTTTTCATTATGTGTGTATATATATATATATATATTTTTTTTTATATATATATATATATATATATATGTATATGTATGTATATATACACATATATGTATATATACATACATACATACACATATATACATACATATATATACACAGTATATATACATATACATATATACATAAATAAATATATACACACATACATGCATGTATACACATTTATATTCACACACACATTCATATATACACGTATAAATTCAGACACATACATATATATATTTACATATATACATAGGGGTATATATACATACCAATATTCAAATGTACATACATATATAAATAATTACATAAATACATATATACATACATGTAGACATACCTTCGTAGATATATAAGTAATTACATACACATGTATATTTATATATAGTCGTAGTCAAAAGTTTACATACACTTGTGAAGAACATAATGTTATGGCAGTCTTGACTTCTACAACTTCTGCAACTCTTACAACTCAAAAGCTTTAATCACAAAAAACATTCATGAAGTTTTGTTCTTTTATGAATTTACTATGGTTCTACTGAAAATGTGACCAAATCTGTGGGGTCAAAAGTATACATACAGAAACATACATTATCAATTTTGTTGAGACAGATAATAAAAAAACTAATAATTGACTTGAACAAGTCAGGAAAGTCACTTGGAGCCATTTCAAAAGCGGCTCAAGGCCCAAAAGCAACTCTGCAGACAAATGTTCGTAAGTATAAAGTGCATGGCACAGTTTTGTCCAAGTTATCACCTGCTGCTGAGAGAAAATTGGTCAGGATGATCAAGATCAACTGAGGACCACCAAAAAGCAAGGTTGCAATGAATTGGAAGCTGCTGGAAGACAGGTGTCATTGTCCACAGTCAAGCGTGTTTTGCTTCACCATGGACTGTGAGGCAAGAAGGAAGCCCTTACTCCAGAAGCACCTTAAAGGCCTACTGAAATGAGATTTTCTTATTTAAACGGGGATAACAGGTCCATTCTATGTGTCATACTTGATCATTTTGCGATATTGCCATATTTTTGCTGAAAGGATTCAGTAGAGAACATCCACGATAAAGTTTGCAACTTTTGGTCGCTAATAAAAAAAGCCTTGCCTTTATCGGAAGTCGCAGAGGATGACGTCACAAAGGTGAGGGCTCCTCACATTGTTTATAATGGGGGCCTCCAGCAGCAAGAGCGATTCGGACCGAGAAAGCGACAATTTCCCCATTAATTTGAGCGAGGATGAAAGATTGCTGGATGAGGATAATGAAAGTGAAAGACTAGAAAAAAAAAAAGAAAAAAAAGGCAAGGGCAGTGGGAGCGATTCAGATGTTATTAGACACATTTACTAGGATAATTCTGGAAAAATCCCTTATCTGCTTATTGTGTTACTAGTGTTTTAGTGAGATTATATGGTACCTGAAAGTCGGAGGGGTGTGGCCACGGGTGTGGTGACCGCCAGTGTCTCCGGTGGGAGGAGGTAATAGTCTGCAGCAGCTGCAGGAGGACGCAAGCTCCGCTCATAACTAGAGTAAGAGCAGACTTATTACCACAATTTTCTCACTGAAACCTGCCGGTTGACATGTGTTTGAGAACCATGTTCGCGTGACCGCTGTGTTCCTTAGTAAAGCTTCACCTTCGGGAATTTTAAATAAGGAAACACCGGCTCTGTTTGTGTGGCTAAAGGCTGCGGCAATACACGGCTTCCCACCGCCACCTTTCTACTTTGACGTCTCCATTATTAATTGAACAAATTGCAAAATATTCAGCAACACAAATGTCCAGAATACTGTGTAATTGTGCGATTAAAGCAGATTACTTATAGCTTGGATCGGGCTGTAAAAAAATGTCCGGTACAACTCGAGACGTCAAACGCACGACGTTTTCAACAGGACACTTAGTGGGAAATTTAAGATTGCAATTTAGTAAACTAAAAAGGCCGTATTGGCATGTGTTGCAATGTTAAGATTTCATCATTGATATATAAGCTATCAGACTGCGTGGTGGGTAGTAGTGGGTTTCAGTAGGCCTTTAAGGCTCGTCTAAAGTTTGCTGCTGATCACATGGACAAAGATAAGACCTTCTGGAGGAAAGTTCTGTGGTCAGATGAAACAAAAATTGAGCTGTTTGACCACAATACCCAGCAAAATGTTTGGAAGAGAAAAGGTGAAGCCTATAATCACAGGAAAACTAGTCCTACCGCCAAGCATGGTGGTGGTGGTAGTATTATGCCCTGGGCTAATGATGCGCGGTTTGCGGTCTGATCCGCGGAGTCCGCGGATATACCGCGGGTCGAGCGGATGACATGACGAAAACATTTATTTTAATTAGATTCGGGCGGGTGGTGGTTGAACCATTCGGAAATATTTGATATACATGGTTCAGGGATCGGTATCCTTTACCATTCAAAGAGCCATTTAGGACCCGTGTCACAAAGCGAAGAAAACAATAGGAGACGCAAACATTCTCTAGAATGACTGCCGGCAGTCACCCAGTTAATAAATATTAGGGCGTGCTATGAAGCCATTGGCTTTGTCGCCTTCTACAGCATGTATGATCTGCTTGTCAGTCCAACACAACAAATACCCAGAATCCTTTGGATCCGTGATACTCCTATATATATTTTACGTCGGTAAGGTGGGCGGGGTTGGGGGCGCGGGGATGTAAAATATATTCAGGAAGTGTCACAGTTGCAAAGGATTCTGGGTATTTGTTGTGTTGCGTTTAATTCTTGTTTGGTGTGGCTTCAGAGCGTGGCACATATTAGTAAGAGTGTTAAAATTGTTTATATCAGAACCATCAGTGTACTCTGTATCACCCAGTATGCCTTTCAATCTTGTACGTGTAATTGCGGAAGCTGCATACAACATGTTGCTGGACTAACAGTCGGTATGTACATGTTGTTGAAGGTATCAAAGGCAATGGCTTCACAGCACGAACTTATTCTTGTCATCAGGATGAACACCATTGGATATTCACGAGAACGTTAGCGGCTCCTATTGTCTTCTTTACTCTGTGAAACGGGTTTAAATAGCTCTTTGTGATAAAGGTGGCCGACCTCTGATGTATTTCAACGGGCGGGTGGCGGGCGGTTTGGTTCTGATAAAATGATGGTTCAGGTGGACGGCGGGTGGATGACGACTTTGGTGATGCGGTTGCGGATGATATAATTGCCTATCCGCGCATCCCTACCCTGGGCCTATTTTGCTGCCAATAGAACCGGTACTTTACAGAGAGTAAATGGGACAATGAAAAAAGAGGATTGCGTCCAAAATCTTCAGGACAACCTAAAATCTTCAGCCCGGAGGTTGGGTCTTGGGCGCAGTTGGATGTTCCATCAGGACAAGGACCCCAAACACACGTCAAAAGTGGCAAAGTAATGGCTAAATCAGGCTAGAAGTAAGGTTTTAGAATGGCCTTCCCAAAGTCCTAACTTAAATCCCATTAAGAACATGTGGACAATGCTGAAGAAACAAGTCCATGTCAGAAAACCAATACATTTAGCTGAACTGCACCAATTTTGTCAAGAGGAGTAGTAAAAAATTCAACCAGAAGCTACCAAAAGCGCCTTATTGCAGTGAAACTTGCCAAGGGACATGTAACCAAATATTAACATTGCTGTATGTATACTTTTGACCCTGTAGAATTGGTCACATTTTCAGTAGACCCATAATAAATTCAAAAAAGAACCAAACTTCATGAATGTTTTTTGTGACCAACAAGTATGTGCTCCAATCACTCAATCACAAAAAAATAGGAGTTGTAAGAATTTATTGGAAACTCTAGACAGCCATGACATTATGTTCTTTACAAGTGTATGTAAACTTCTAACCACGACTGTATATACACACACACACACACACACACATATACATCATGTATATAAATACCTCCATTATATAATGCATTCATTAAAATACATGCACTGTATTTACAATGAAGGGCCTGGAGTGAAAAAGAGGGGGTCAACCTCAAGCAAAACATTACTATGCAATCTAACCAAGAGTCAACCTTTTTGAAAGCTAATTGGCTTTAAAGAAAAGTTGCAGAATGCTTGCCTCTGAGCTCTTTCAACTGCTTGCTTTCATTGTGTCTCCATCTTCAAACACTTATCAAAGCATTGGATGTTGACGCTGCCATTACTCAAAATTAAGCAGTGTGTCGTAGCGCACCTTCACACAAAACCTGCCAAATATAATCACTGCAGTTGTTGACAGCCATGGAGAAAGAACATAAGAAAGGCAATGGTGGAAGAGATGAAGTGTAAAAAAAACAAGATTGAGGACTAAACAGGAAGAAGCGAGGAAATGCGACATGACTTTCATTGTGGTGTGCAGTCTTGCTGTCATGTCTAACCACCGGGCAACATAAGCCCTCAAGAGTTTGCTTCGCAGAACTGCGATCTCCGTCAATCTGCCATGTCACCACGGGTGTCAGGAATTAATAAAGAAAACCACCTGGATTTTTAATTGATAAATTAATGCGAGGTCGTGTCACAACTTCCCCGCAACTGACGCACAAATCCCAGACGAGCAAGAAGTAGGAAGTATCAGAGGAGCGAGAAGGAGAAGTGACAAAGACATGGGAACGCCTCTCTGCACCTCTCCTCAAACCTGGAGAGACAGATGGCGGAGTAACAAGACAAAGACAAATGTCTGTCGCTTCCCGGTAAGGGCTCTGTTGACATTTTCCATGGCATTTAGAAAACAACTTAAAAAAAAAAAATTCTATAAAATAAAATGCTAGCATTGCTGAAGTACACCGTTGTACATGGAAGTTTAGCTTTACTGGCTGCAACCTTGGACATTTATGGATGAGGTTTTGCACAGTCGAACCACAAGTATCGGTTTGAACCGCAGGAATAGAAAAGTTGTAAAACAGGGTCAAAACGAAACACTTTTGCAACATTCAATATACTTTAAACAGTCAAAGTGGTTTGAAGAACATTTGATTTTTGCACAAGTTAAGGTCCTATGCCAAGTTTTAGTCTAAGTCAGATATGGTTTACCTAAATTACACCAAAATCAAAAGAAATTTGAAATAGAAAAAAAATATGTTATAAGAAACCATATTAAAGGCAGCACGGTGAAAGAGGGGTTAGTGTATGTGCCTCACAATACGAAGGTCCTGAGTAGTCCTAGGTTTAATCCCGAGCTCGGGATTTTTTTGTGTGGAGTTTGCATGTTCTCCCTGTGACTGCGTGGGTTCCCTCCGGGTACTCCGGCTTCCTCCCACCACCATAAACATGCACCTGGGGATAGGTTGATTGGCAACACTAAATTGGCCCTAGTGTGTGAATGTGAGTGTGAATGTTGTCTGCCTATCTGTGTTGGCTCTGCGATGAGGTGGCGACTTGTCCAGGGCGTACACCGCATTCCGCCCCAATGAAGCTGAGATAGGCTCCAGCGCCCCCTCGCGACCCAGAAAGGGACAAGCGGTAGCAAATGGATGGATGGATGGAGACCACATTAAAAAAGAACAATAAGACCACTATACTGAGATATCACTGTTACTGAAGTAGACCCTGTCACGTATTTAATGATAACAAATATCCTTAATGATGATCGCGACGGTCAAACGGATATGGAGACGTAATTGAGGGTCGATTTAAAAAGTAATGTTAAAAACCACAAAAGTTATATTGTTAGTGTAGCAACACACGGATTAGGTATTGTTTTTCCAATAAATTACTTTGTCGGGCACGTCCGACCCAGACGAAGGCCACAAGGTAAACCCACAACAAGTTGGGGAGACTATTGCCCTGTCTACATAACGCCGGATAACTCCTTAAATGAATAATTATTTACCCTAAGCCTTGTGTCGACTACACTAAACCATTGTTTAAGGTATCCCTCCTTGGATAATTTTTTACACGGGTAAATGCACTGAGTATTTCTTGAATCTCCGGCTCTTAGCTTTGTATGGACTCATCGATCGTTTACAAACTGAGTTCGGAGAGGAAGTGACACCAGAAAGACTGCGTTCTATGGACTCATCGATCATTTACAAACTAAGTTCGGAGAGAAAGTGACACCAGAAAGACTGCGCTCCCTGGACTCATCGATCGTTTACAAACTGAGTTCGGAGAGGAAGTGACACCAGAAAGACTGCGCTCCCTGGACTCATCGATTGTTTACAAACTGAGTTCGGAGAGGAAGTGACACCAGAAAGACTGCGTTCTATGGACTCATCGATCATTTACAAACTGAGTTCAGAGAGAAAGTGACACCAGAAAGACTGCGCTCCCTGGACTCATCGATCGTTTACAAACTGAGTTCGGAGAGGAAGTGACACCAGAAAGACTGCGCTCTATGGACTCATCGATCGTTTACAAACTGAGTTCGGAGAGGAAGTGACACCAGAAAGACTGCGCTCTATGGACTCATCGATCGTTTACACACTGAGTTTGGAGAGGAAGTGACACCAGAAAGACTACGCTCTATGGACTCATCGATCGTTTACACACTGAGTTCGGAGAGGAAGTGACACCAGAAAGACTACGCTCTATGGACTCATCGATCGTTTACAAACTGAGTTCGTAGAGGAAGTGACACCAGAAAGACTGCGCTCTATGGACTCATCGATCGTTTACACACTGAGTTTGGAGAGGAAGTGACACCAGAAAGACTACGCTCTATGGACTCATCGATCGTTTACAAACTGAGTTCGTAGAGGAAGTGACACCAGAAAGACTGCGCTCCAGAAAGAACGCACCACAGCCAGCTTTATAACAGATGCTTGTGAAAATCACACAAATACCTTAAGAGAAGGAAATGCGCGATTGCAGCCATTTCGGATACAAAACATTTCAGAAAGCATGATAGCAATGTTGAGCGACAGTTTTGGATAAGGCCTGGAAGAACGACAGCCTGGTGGGATATGTTTGTCAACAAGTGTGTTGTGCCACTTGAACGGCAAGAGAACTTTCAAATGTCCAGGTCAGCTCTGATTCTACGAAAAACTTTGTCCATTTGTCGAACGGCAGACAATGAGAATGTGGGCTCCGATGGACGAGGGAGTACTACGGAAAACAGCGAATGCATTTGGACTGGCAAAGCAGACTATCAGTTATTGTCCGCCATGTATGTCGAGCGATTTCTCAACTTCTAGTTTTGTACTCTATAACTATTGTGGAGCCTTGAAGTGGTTGGAGCCGTCAGATACGACCGCCAATTTCAGCCTCCAAGCACAGTGTCCTGAACAGATATCTAGAGCCCGAGATTGATTGCTGTAAAATCTTCTTTATTTTTTACTTTCACACGTCCATTAAAGATATGATTCATGTATGATGGCTCAGGTGTGATTCACTACAATAGTCTAACAGCTGCTGATGGTGAGGCAAGCAAAGTTTACTGTTAAAGGCCCGTTGAAATGCGATTTTCTTATTTAAACAGGGATAGCAGGTCCATTCTATGTGTCATACTTGATCATTTTGCGATATTGCCATATTTTTGCTGAAAGGATATAGTAGAAAACATCGACGATAAAGTTCGCAACTTTTGGTGCTGATAAAAAAGCCTTTCCTGTACCGGAAGTAGCAGACGATATGCGCGTGACGTCGTGGGTTGTGGAGCTCCTCACATCTGAACATTGTTTACAATCATGGCCACCAGCAGCGAGAGCGATTCGGACCGAGAAAGCGACGATTTCCCCATTAACTTGAGCGAGGATAAATGATTTGTGGATGAGGAAAGTGAGAATGAATGACTAGAGAAAACAAAAATGTAAAAAATGTTAAAAAGACAAGGGCAGTGGGAGCAATTCAGATAGGGAAGATGCTGTGAGAGGTGCTGTGGCAGCCGTGGGGGTGGCAGGACCACTCGGCCAGGCCCAACCGCAACAATGGATAGAGGATATCCCCGTTTAAATAAGAAAATTGCATTTCAGTAGGCCTTCAACAATAAACTTTGCTTGCCTCTTAAAAGAAATGTGACAATAGTCTACATTGAAACACAGGGTAAGGATACATTTCCAGGTCAGAGGTAACTATGACGTGGGCATTTTTTTTTTCCTGCATGCGTACTAGGTCGCGTTGCGCCGGCATATGGTTAGGTGGAATATACCCTGCATAACCTTAGTGTAGAAGGGGCCTTGGGATCCCTCGGAAGGACCTGAACGAAGTAGCTGGGGAAACAACATTCACACTCACATTCACACACTAGGGCCAATTTAGTGTTGCCAATCAACCTATCCCCAGGTGCATGTCTTTGGAGGTGGGAGGAAGCCGGAGTACCCGGAGGAAACCCACACAGTCACGGGGAGAACATGCTAACTCCACAGAGAAAGATCCCAAGCGCAGGATCTAACCCGGGACCTTTATATTGTGAGGCAGACGCACTAACCCCTCCTACACCGTGCTGCCTGGGTGGATGATAGTTTTGAAAAAATAATTAAACCCGAATTGATGCAAGATGTTACCACACACGTTAGCATGCAATTTAGGAGCCTTTGAAACCTGTTTCGAAATGTAACGATCAATATGGTCATTGACGTAACAAATAGTATATTTTGATATATATCGTTATCACAGGATGTTGCAGTATATATTGTGATATAGAGTTTAGGACGGCCATCTTGCTCGTAGCCTATTTTCTTCTGACGCAGCAATAAATAGATCCACCTTTTCTTTCACTCTGGGGGTTGGTTTCTGTGCCGGAAGCCTTACTGTATATTATTTACATAAAAAAACAACATCAAACTGTTTACTCACGGAACCATTTGAGAGCAGCTCAAATACTGTAAATCTCAAACAAAGTGGATTTGTCTACTGAAGAACAGACACACAGTCTAGCCTGCATGTTACTACAGATCTACTGTACTGTACACCAGTGGTTCTCAAATGGGGTACGCGTACGCCTGAGGGTACTTGAAGGTATGCCAAGGGGTACAGGAGATTTTTAAAAAATATTCTAAAAAATAGCAACAATTCAAAAATCCTTTATACATATATTTATTGAATAATACTTCAACAAAATATGAATGTAAGTTCATAAACTGTGAAAAGAAATACAACAATCCAATATTCAGTGTTGACAGCTAGATTTTTTGTGAACATGTTCCATAAATATTGATGTTAAAGATTTTTTTTTTTGTGAAGAAATGTTTAGAATTAAGTTCATGAATCCAGATGGATCTCTTTTACAATCCCCAAAGTGGCTATTTTAAGTTGATTACTTCTATGTGTAGAAATCTTTATTTATAACTGAATCACTTGTTTATTTTTCAACAAGTTTTTAGTTATTTTTATATCTTTTTTGCAAATAGTTCAAAAAAGACCACTACAAATGAGCAATATTTTGCACTGTTATACAATTTAATAAATCAGAAACTGATGACATAGTGCTGTATTTTACTTCTTTAGGTCTTTTTTTCAACCAAAAATGCTTTGCTCTTACTTGAATTAAAAAAATGTTCACAGGGGGTACATCACTGAAAAAAGGTTGAGAACCACTGCTGTGCACAACCAACTCAGTCCTCTGTGCAGCTGCAAGCAGAGAGTTAGTTCTTGCCGTTGTGAAGTTTAAGTATTATCTTGTTAAAATAAACTTCTTGACAATGGTGCTGTGTAGGCACGCAAGGAGATTTTGCCCACTCTTGCCGAACTCTCTCGTATTGGTCAAAATCCCCTCACATGACTACAGGGCTCCATACTCTCTCTATACTCGACTCTGTAAGGACCCACAGAGAAAATACAAGTCAACCAAAAATTCTCTACATAGGGTTGCACGGTATACCGGTGTTAGTAAAGCACTGCGATACTAATGAATCATATTCAGTACTATACCGCCTCTGAAAAGTCCCCGTCGTGTCATTGCTGGTTTATGAGCAGATGAGCATGTTTGGCAGTGCACAATCACAGAGTACTCACAAACAGACACAGTGTGTAGACAGAAAAGGGAGAACGGACGCATTTTGGCTTAAAAACCAAAGATAAAGGTGAAGTAATGACACTGAATTGCCCTCAGAAAGAGTTGCTTTAAGACATGGCGAGCTAGCTAATGGCTAAAGTCCAGCCTCAGTCGGCAGTGTTTTAGCTACTTCTAAATCACTAATCCTCGCCTCCACGGCGACAAATAAAGTAAGTAGCTATCATCCCTGCAGGACGAGGAATAGCAAAACATGTTTCACTACACACCGTAGCTCACCGGCGTCAAAATGTAAACAAACGCCATTGGTGGATCTACACCTGGCATCCACTGTAATGATACAAAGTACAAAACCGTATCTTTTCGATACTACTATGAGTACGTCAATAATTTTTAGCATCACAACATCTTCTTTCATTTTTTTTTATTCATATTATGTTTTTATGAACTCAGGAAATATGTTCCTGGACTCATGAGGACTTTGAACATGACCAATGTATGATCCTGTAACGACTTGGTATCAGATTGATACTCAAATGTTTGGTATCATCCAAAACTAATGTAAAGTATCAAACAACAGAAAAATAAGTAATAATTACATTTTAACACGAGTGGGGGAAGAGTGGATCGTGAGATCGACAGGCGGATCGGTGCGGCGTCTTCAGTAATGCGGACGTTGTATCGATCCGTTGTGGTGAAGAAGGAGCTGAGCCGGAAGGCAAAGCTCTCAATTTACCGGTCGATCTACGTTCCCATCCTCACCTATGGTCATGAGCTTTGGGTCATGACCGAAAGGATAAGATCACGGGTACAAGCGGCCGAAATGAGTTTCCTCCGCCGGGTGGCGGGGCTCTCCCTTAGAGATAGGGTGAGAAGCTCTGCCATCCGGGAGGAGCTCAACGTAAAGCCGCTGCTCCTCCACATTGAGAGGAGCCAGATGAGGTGGTTCGGGCATCTGGTCAGGATGCCACCCGAACGCCTCCCTAGGGAGGTGTTTAGGGCACGTCCAACCGGTAGGAGGCCACGGGGAAGACCCAGGACACGTTGGAAAGACTATGTCTCCCGGCTGGCCTGGGAACGCCTTGGGATCCCCCGGGAAGAGCTAGACGAAGTGGCTGGGGATAGGGAAGTCTGGGCTTCCCTGCTTAGGCTGCTGCCCCCGCGACCCGACCTCGGATAAGCGGAAGATGATGGATGGATGGATGGATACATTTTAACAGAAGTGTAGATAGAACATGTTAAAAGAGAAAGTAAGCAGATATTAACAGTAATAATTCGTTTTCTACCACTTGTCCTTAATACTTTAGACAAACTAACGAATGATAAATGACACAATATGTTACTGCATATGTCTGCAGACTAAATTAGGGGCCTCTGTTTGCTTACTTACTACTAAAAGACAAGTTGTCTTGTATGTTCACTATTTCATTTAAGGACAAACTTTGCAATAAGAAACATATGTTTAATGTACCCTAATATTTTGTTGTTAAAATAAAGCCAATAACGCAATTGTTTGTGGTTTCCTTTATTTAGTAAAAGTACCGGAAAGTATCTAAATAATTTTGGTACCTGTACCAAAATATTGGTATCGGGACAACACTTCCTCTATATCAGTGGTCCCAACCACCGGGCCGTGGCCCGATTGGTACCGGGCCGCAGAATAATTTTTTATAAAAAAAAAAAAAAGATATGTTTTTATTTTTTTATTAAATCAACATAAAAAACACAATATGCACTTACAAATAGTGCACCAACCACAAAAAAAACTCCCCTTTTGATGACAAAAACGTCCCTTTTTCATGAAAAAGAAAAAAAAAAAGAAAAAGAAAAAAAAAGGACACCCCACCCCCCGGGCCGCGGGACAAATTATTAAGCGTTGACCGGTCCGCGGAAACAAAAAGGTTGGGGACCACTGCTCTATATCATACATGTGCTGCTCTTTTTCAGGACTTACTTCAAAACTTACTTTTTCCACAAAGAAAAGGATTAGGATGACCACAATCACAAAATTCTAAAAATGTTCTTCAGAGAATTAAACTACAGTAAAATCTATGATGAACCTACCCACCTTATTTTTTTCTCAAAAAAATAAGTGGAATCATAACATTATTGTTTGCACAAATCACACTTTTAATATCTCTTATGAGTAATTCTGGTCTCCAGACAAATCTTTAATGGGCACACAACAAAGAGACCACAATAAATCCTCTATTTCAAAGAGAAACACACTAACACAAAGGCTGAAGATGAAAAACCCCTCAAGAAAAGAGAGAAAACTGCCATTTATTCGGCCATTTCACTTTGATTGTGGCTCCCTCACAATTCTCAACTGTGAAATTTGGAAGAAAAAAGAAAAGTCTGCCTCTTCTTTGGACTGCCATCAAGGCAATAAAGAATACAGACAAATAGCAGCACATTGTATCTTCTCACGCCGAGAAATGACAGTGCCTAAAAATTGACATCCGACCGCCGCAATCTGCCCGTTGGTCCGCGACAGAGGGGAAGTCTCGATTTGCGCCTCGCTTTCTTACATGGACGCCATTCACAGCCATTACCGAAAAGGATGGGGAGATCCAGAGGGTGCAGTGTTTCTTTTGGCACAAAATAAAAAATAAAAAGTGGGGGAAAAAAAAATAAAGAGGCGTGTAAAAGAAAAATGACCTAAGTACTTTACCACCCACAGGTCTCTATCTCTCCAATGGCCTCTTATCAGGGGACAAATGGATCCTGGAAATAAGGGGTCATTTCCTCCACCTGCCTGTTTACCCGCCCCGAGCATCTCATTGGAGGCTTCACACTGCTTGTGACCCCACTGTGCCCTCAGAGGACTCATTTTGGTCTTTACTGTGACACCAAGCAAGCGACGTTTGCTCGTGTCACTGCCACAATGAGTGGCACAGCAGCCATGACACCCGTGGCCTTTAGAGCCTTGAAATGGATCTCAGTACGATGACAGGATGGGGATGTTGTAAACATATACAAACAAGCATCTCCGTATAAAGTAAGAACAAAAATAAATACATGTTGCAGACTTTCTAAAGAATGAAGGGAAAGACACACCATTAATGCTGTACCATAAAAACCATACAACCCATAACAACATATTTTAATACGGTAACACTTTAGTATGGGGAATGTATTCACCATTAATTAGTTGCTTATTAAACTTAAATTAGAGTTTTTTGGACACTAGGGGAACATATAAGGGTTAGCGTTAGGGTTACTAATAAGCAATAATTCTGAGGTTATTGAGGGAAGAATCTTAGTTAATGGCTTACTGGTTGTGTAATAAGGCCATGCAGAATTAGGCATTAATAAGTACTTAATAATGACTCATTAAAAGCCAATATGTTATTTATTTTTTTTTTTTTTTCCTGAAGGAACTCTCCTGAAGGAATCATTAAAGTAATTTTGCATCGTAATAAACAAAAACATTAATGGTGAATATGTGTTCCCCGTACTAACGTGTTACCTTTAAAGGCCTACTGAAATGAGATTTTCTTATTCAAACGGGGATAGCAGGTCCATTCTATGTGTCATACTTGATCATTTCGCGATATTGCCATATTTTTGCTGAAATGATTTAGTAGAGAACATCCACGATAAAGTTGGCAACTTTCGGTGTTAAGAAAAATGCCCTTCCTCTACTGGAAGTCGCAGACGATGACGTCACACGTGTGAGGGCTCCTCACATATTCACATTGTTTTTAATGGGAGCCTCCAACAAAAAGTGCTATTCGGACCGAGAAAACGACAATTTCCCCATTAAATTGACCGAGGATGAAAGATTTGTGTTTGAGGATATTGATAGCAACGGACTTGAAAAAAAAAATAAGTTAAAAAAAAAACGCGATTGCATTGGTACGGATTCCGATGTTTTTAGACACATTTACTAGGATAATTCTGGGAAATCCCTTATCTTTCTATTGTGTTGCTAGTGTTTCAGTGAGTTAAATAGTACCTGATAGACGGAAGGGTGTCTCCACGGGTGTCTTGATGCGCAGTGTCTCAGGGGAGTCGACGGCAGCTATGGACGGCACAAGCCTAGCTTTTCTCCGGTAAGAACTGACTTTTTAACCACAATTTTCTCACCGAAACCTGCTGGTTGACATTTGGTAGGGATCCATGTTGGCCTGACCACGCTCTGATCTATAGGAAAGTTTCACCTCCAGGAATTTTAAACAAGGAATCACAGTGTGTTTGTGTGGCTAAAGGCTAAAGCTTCCCAACTCCATCTTTCTACTGTGACTTCTACAATATTAGTTGAACAAATTGCAAAAGATTCAGCAACACAGATGTCCAAAATACTGTGTAATTATGCCGTTAAAGCAGACGACTTTTAGCTGTGCGTGTGTGTGTGCAGCGCTCATATTCTACAACAGCCCGTGACGTCACGCGTACACGTGATCATTACGCCACGTTTTCAAGGAGAAACTCCCAGGAAATTTAATATTGCAAATTAGTAAACTAAACCGGCCGTATTAGCACGTGTTGCAATGTTAATATTTCATCATTGATATATAAACTATCAGACTGCGTGGTGGGTAGTAGTGGGTTTCAGTAGGCCTTTGATACTATTAGTGGAAAGTGCAAAGGACAAAAAATGTTTTTTCAGAAATTATCAAGTTAAACCGTGAGTCGTGAGAGTCACATCCCTACTAAAAGACAATTGTATTGTTGAAAATAGAGGTAATTATTGTTATTATTCATTATCAATGGTGCTATTTCTATTGGTATTTGTAGTGTAGTAATTTTCTCTGTCATTTCTGTATTATTATTTATTTATTGCACTAACTGCTTCTTTGCTATCACATGTACAATCATATTTGTACATGTCCTATTTGCTGATGTTGTTCTGTTGTTGTTGTTGTGTTTGCTGTTGTTGTGGTCCCTGTCTTATCGCCCTCGTGTCCCCGCAATTTCCACCTCTGTCTTGCTTTTTTTTCTCTTTCGATCCCCTCCTGCTATGGTCCAGCTGCGCTAAATAATAATAAAAATCCATTTCACAAAGTCAAATACATATAGGGCAACAAGAGAAGTATCTCACAATACATTTGTAGAGCCGATATGGGCATCTATATCAACTATATGATTTGCCTGAGTAGCTGGACAGGACAAATATAAAAAAAGGTATAAAATAATACATAAATAATTTCATACATTATGTACATTATATCAAAAATATAATTCAAATACATTAATTTTAAAATATGCATTTACTGTATTACTATATAAGTAATTAACAAATTATTTATTATTAATAAATAACAGCTATTTTCGTCAGAGTAGATTGCTCCTGGTTTATTGTTTATTGAGGATCCCCAAACGCCAGGCTAGTCTTCCTGGGCTCCTTTTCAAAATTTCTAAGTAAAATAATCCTACACAGATCCAGTTACAAATAAAAGAAAGGAAAAAAGAAAAAGAAAATTCTCAAAATAATATAATAAAAATAACAGTACACAGATTCGGTTACAGAACATACGCAGATCCAGTTACAACAAAAGACAGCTAAAAAGGAAAAGAAAAACTAAATTCTCAAAATAAAAATAGAAAATAACAGTACACAGATCCAGTTCCATAACATACGCAAATCCAGTTACAATAAAAGAAAGGAAAAAGGGAAAGAAAAAACAAACAAAAAAAGTTCTCAAACTGATAACATGAAATATTAACGCTTAAGTCCAAAAAGTGACTTTACATGGTACCCACTAAATAAATACAGTATTGTCAGTAGTTAGGCAATGAATATCATTGGCGAGGTGTTAGACAAGGTTGTGCCTCCAAGGTGCATTAGACAGGGTGTCATCACACAGTGGCCTGCAAGCTCCCGTCATGGACATGAGCATGATGCAAACCACGCACACCTGACACCACTGGCGGGCGAAGAAAAGAGAAAAAAAACAAAACACTCTTCTTTGGATAGATGGTTTTGAACACCGTAACGCACTTTTAGAATGATGCAATAACGCGCGCACACATTAAATATATAACCACCTGGTGTGGCGGTTTTTACTTATTAAACCTTTAAATCCAACCTATTCTGTCAAGCACGCGCATGCGTGCACGCGCTTACTCACAAATACAAGCGCCTCGCCCTCCTCCCTGCGTGGTGCTGTGTGACTGTAAAGACTTTCAATAACGCATCTTACGACTGGAAGGCTTTTATTTGCCTTGAGTCCTTGAGCTGCAGTCAGCATGTACACAAAGCACAAAACACACACTCACACATACATCTTGTGGATTTCCAACGCCCTCCTCTGGGAGGTTGGAGGGTGGAAAATTCATCAGGAACGGCTGACCACCTCATCCACCCTTCAAGCTACAACACGCAATACTGTGTGATGACGCACGTATGAATGCATGCACAAAACCAATCAGAAATTCCAATATTCCCACAGGTGATCTGGACAAATCCAGCCAGACGCACGCAGGTCTTCAGCCCAAGAGCCAGTGCAGTAAATATCATAAAATGATCAGTGTGTGTGTGTGTGTGTGTATTTGACAAACCACCATTTTTTTTTTGTGATGACAGGTAGGACAAGAACGTCACATTCCCATCACACACCAGTGCTGCAAGAGTGATCTCACAAACACAGCATATTTGTGGTGTAGGCCAGAAAAAGAAATGCCCACACAATGAATGTCAAGGGTTGTGCCGCACAAAGCCCATGCAACCATGCGTACACTGTACGCACACACACACACACACACACACACACACACACACACACGCACACGCACACGCACACGCACACGCACACACACACACACACACACACACACACACACACACACTTGTATTTTCTACCTTCTTGAGACCTCTGAAAAATGCCTCCCTTTTTAGGACCACCCTTTCTAGATATATAAAGATTTGTATTTACAACAATAATATATATTACATACTATACACATATAAAAAAAGCTCGTTGTGAAAAATGAGTAGGAATTTCACGAGAAAAACGTATAATAAAAGTCGCCATATTACTCAACGCAAGTCAAAATTTTACAAGAAAAACTGAACATGTGTGCAATATTATGACAAAGGTTGGAATTTTACTCAATATCAGTCGCAATTTTACAAGAAAAAGCTTTAAATGTTGGCAATTTTATGCAAAGAGACGTAATTTGACTCGACAAAAATCGCAATTTTATAAAAAAAAATGTTTTTGAATTTTAGTGAAGTGTGAAGTGAATTATATTTATATAGCGCTTCTCTCAAGTGACTCAAAGCGCTTTACATAGCGACACCCAATATCTAAGTTACATTTAAACCAGTGTGGGTGGCACTGGGAGCAGGTGGGTAAAGTGTCTTGCCCAAGGACACAACGGCAGTAACTAGGATGGCACAAGCGGGAATCGAACCTGCAACCCTCAAGTTGCTGGCACGGCCACTCTACCAACCGAGCTATGCCGCCCCAATAGCAATATTATTAGAATATTAAATTATAATATTTAGCAATATTATAATAATAATGGGAATTTTACTTGGCAAAATTATGACAATAGCCATGATTTTACTTGAACAAATATGACTTTTACAAGAACAACAAAAAAATGGTCAATATTGTGATAACAGTAATAATTGTATATGACAAATGTCACAATTTTGCATGAAAAAGTAATGATTTTACATAGAAAAGTAATCATTTTACGAGAGAATAATTGCAATATTGCAGAAACAGAAAGAATATGAGAAATTGTTCCCAATTTTAAAAGAAAAAAGTCGACATATTGTGATAAAAAAGGCTTTTAGATCATTTATTATTTTTTTAAATTTTTGTTTGTAATTGTTTTTTAATCCTTATTTACTTCAAGTTATTACAGTATGTCTCTATATACATGTTTACTTTATTTTTTTCATTGATTTTGGCCAAAGGAGGCGCATTTCAATTTCTTACACACACTTATTACATATGATGGCCAGAGGGGGAGCACGTTAATTTTTTTTTACACACAATTGTTATTTTATATGTTGACCACAGGGGCAGCACTTTTAAAACCGACACAAGAGTAATTTTGAAAAATCTCTCTATTTGGGACCACCCTGGTTTTGATAGATTTCACCACCAGGGGTGCAATGAGACATTCTCTATTAGATGCAATGGTTTTCCGTATTCGGACCAAGGTTTATGTCCTAACTTGTTCACCGGTCCTCATGTAGAAGGTACTTTTTCTTGTTGATGTCTTAAGAAGGGTTGAAATACAAACACACACACACACACACACACACACACACACACACACACACACACACACACACACACACACACCACAATGCTATATTACATATTGTGTTCACACTCCTGAGCAGCCAGACTGGGAGCGCGGTGGGTGGAGGGAGCAACAAGCGTGACTACAAATCGATAGATTAAATTGAAAGATATGAATAAAACACAAGATAATAAATAAAAGAGGAGATGGTTTACTCGCGTTGCGCTACCATTATCCGTCGCTTCTCTCAAAGCAGAGGATGCATGGGAGCAGTGAAACAAAGAAAATGTGCTTTTTGATTTTTATTTTTTTTTAACCAGGGTTTCAGTGATCAATCTCACAAGGGTTCTTCTCAGGTGTGACTGTGTGTTAGCTTTCAACCGGTGTGTATGTGTTTCTACACATTTTAGTGTAATTGCCAAATGTATGAGCAATAAAATCATTTAATTAAAAGGTGTCCGTCACTGCTAAAGATTACAGTTTTTTAAAACCAAAAACTATAACACCAACACCAACAACTAACATATCTTACATACAGTGGTTTAAGAGAACAGATTTCACAAATAAAGTCAAGCCTGTGTTAGCGGGAGGGATGCTAAAGTTACCGATTTTGACTGTACGATTATAGTCTGAATAATATTCATGGTTTCATCATTATCACAATTCTTCTGCATTGATTAATTTCACAGCAAAAAAATTATAAAATCACAGATATTCCTTGGAGATGTTGATGCTATTTATTACTGTCAGAAATAACAGTAATCAAATATTACAATAACAGTACAAAAGAATAAATCTAATCAAAACGCATTGATGAAAATAAATGATTATTGTTATTACTGATCCAGCCATTTTCTACCGCTTATTCCCTTTTGGCGTCGCGGGGGGCGCTGGCGCCTATCTCAGCTACAATCGGGCGGATTACTGATACAAGACAATCCATCCATCCATTTCAACCGCTTGTCCCTCCCGTTTCTGTTATTATCAATCCACACTAAAGCTTAAGTACCACCGATAGTCACACACACACTAGGTGTGGTGAAATTATCCTCTAAAATTGAACCATCCCCTTGTTCACCCCCTGGGAGGTGAGGGGAGCAGTGAGCAGCGCCGGTGACCACGCCCAGGAATCATTTTGGTGATTTAACCCCCAATTCCAACCCATGATGCTGAGTGCCAAACGGGGAGGTAATGGCTCCCATTGTTATGGTCTTTGGTATGAACTCACGACCTACCGATCTCAGTTTGATGTTGTTTATAAATAGTGAGGAAGAGTAGAACCCACAGTGCAAGGGAGCCTTTCGATTAATCTCCTGAGATGTTTTTAATCACGGTTAATGCTAAAACCCATAATCGTCATATACCAAGTTAGCGACCGCACAATTGTGTCACATTTGTTATTAACCTTGTCTACTGTGGCCACTTATATTTTGCATCTCAAAATATTTAGTTTATTCTGTGTGGAGTGCCTACTTGTATCAACCTTTGCTATAATGATGCATGATAATTTGAGTCATTTGTCATTTCTGACTAAGCATGTCAGGCACTGAATTGCGCCAACATGCTCACACATCCAAATGCGGTCACATTCAACACTATTAGAATAATAATAATACATACAGTACATATTTACAGAACACTATAAGAATAAATAAGAATAATCTCCTCTCTGAGCTGCTACCTTACCGTGGTAGAGGAGTTTGCGTGTCCCAATGATCCTAGGAGCTATGTTGTCTGGGGGTTTTCATGCCCCCTGGTAGGGTCTCCCAAGACAAACAGGTCCTAGGTGAGTGATCAGACAAAGAGCAGCTCAAAGACTTCTATGGAATTACAACGAAATGAACCCAGATTTCCCTCGCCCGGACGTGGGTCACCGGGGCCCCGCTCTGGAGCCAGGCCCGGAGTTGGGGCACGATGGCGAGCGCCTGGTGGTCGGGCCTGTTCCCATGGGGCCCGGCCGGGCACAGCCCGAAGAGGCAACGTGGGTCATCCCTCCAATGGGCTCACCACTCATAGGAGGGGCCATAGAGGTCGGGTGCATTGTGAGCTGGGCGGCAGCCGAAGGCAGGGTACTTGGCGGTCCGATCCTCGGCTACAGAAGCTAGCTCTTGGGACGTGGAACGTCACCTCACTGGGGGGGAAGGAGCCTGAGCTAGTGCGCGAGGTAGAGAAGTTCCGGCTGGATATAGTCGGACTCACCTCGACGCACAGCAAGGGCTCTGGAACCAGTTCTCTCGAGAGGGACTGGACCCTCTTCCACTCTGGCGTTGCCGGCAGTGAGAGGCGACGGGCTGGGGTGGCAATTCTGGTTGCCCCCCGGCTCAAAGCCTGTACGTTTGAGTTCAACCCAGTGGACGAGAGGGTAGCTTCCCTTCGCCTTCGGGTGGGAGGACGGGTCCTGACTGTTGTTTGTGCTTACGCACCAAACAGCAGTTCAGAATACCCACCCTTTTTGGGTACACTCGAGGGAGTACTGGAAAGTGCTCCTCCGGGTGATTCCCTTGTCCTACTGGGGGACTTCAACGCTCATGTTGGCAACGACAGTGAAACCTGGAGAGGCGTGATTGGGAAGAATGGTCGCCCGGATCTAAACCCGAGTGGTGTTTTGTTATTGGACTTTTGTGCTCGTCACAGTTTGTCGATAACAAACACCATGTTCAAACATAAGGGTGTCCATATGTGCACTTGGCACCAGGACACCCTAGGCCGCAGTTCCATGATCGACTTTGTAGTTGTGTCATCGGATTTGCGGCCTTATGTTTTGGACACTCGGGTGAAGAGAGGGGCGGAGCTTTCTACCGATCACCACCTGGTGGTGAGTTGGCTGCGATGGTGGGGGAGGATGCCGGACAGACCTGGCAGGCCCAAGCGCATTGTGAGGGTCTGCTGGGAACGTCTGGCAGAGTCTCCTGTCAGAGAGAGTTTCAATTCACACCTCCGGGAGAACTTTGAACATGTCACGAGGGAGGTGCGGGACATTGAGTCCGAGTGGACCATGTTCCGAACCTCTATTGTCGAGGCGGCTGATTGGAGCTGTGGCCGCAAGGTTGTTGGTGCCTGTCGTGGCGGTAATCCCAGAACCCGTTGGTGGACACCAGCAGTGAGGGATGCCGTCAAGCTGAAGAAGGAGTCCTATCGGGTTCTTTTGGCTCATAGGACTCCGGAGGCAGTGGACGGGTACCGACGGGCCAAGCGGTGTGCAGCTTTAGCGGTCGCGGAGGCAAAAACTCGGACATGGGAAGAGTTCGGGGAAGCCATGGAAAACGACTTCCGGACGGCTTCGAAGCGATTCTGGACCACCATACGGCGCCTCAGGAAGGGGAAGCAGTGCACTATCAACACCGTGTATGGTGCGGATGGTGTTCTGCTGACTTCGACTGCGGATGTTGTGGATCGGTGGAGGGAATACTTCGAAGACCTCCTCAATCCCACCAACACGTCTTTCTTTGAGGAAGCGGTGCCTGGGGAATCTGTAGTGGACTCTCCTATTTCTGGGGCTGAGGTCGCTGAGGTAGTTAAAAAGCTCCTCGGCGGCAAGGCCCCGGGGGTGGATGAGATCCGCCCGGAGTTCCTTAAGGCTCTGGATGCTGTGGGGCTGTCTTGGTTGACAAGACTCTGCAGCATCGCGTGGACATCGGGGGCGGTACCTCTGGATTGGCAGACCGGGGTGGTGGTCCCTCTCTTTAAGAAGGGGGACCGGAGGGTGTGTTCCAACTATCGTGGGATCACACTCCTCGGCCTTCCCGGTAAGGTTTATTCAGGTGTACTGGAGAGGAGGCTTCGCCGGATAGTCGAACCTCGGATTCAGGAGGAACAGTGTGG
This sequence comes from Nerophis ophidion, assembly GCF_033978795.1. NCBI lineage: Eukaryota > Metazoa > Chordata > Actinopteri > Syngnathiformes > Syngnathidae > Nerophis > Nerophis ophidion. The sequence continues at coordinate 27,017,676 of NC_084611.1, read as the reverse complement.
TTTTCGTCCTGGTCGTGGAACTGTGGACCAGCTCTATACTCTCGGCAGGGTTCTTGAGGGTGCATGGGAGTTTGCCCAACCAGTCTACATGTGCTTTGTGGACTTGGAGAAGGCATTCGACCGTGTCCCTCGGGAAGTCCTGTGGGGAGTGCTCAGAGAGTATGGGGTATCGGAATGTCTTATTGTGGCAGTCCGCTCCCTGTATGATCAGTGTCAGAGCTTGGTCCGCATTGCTGGCAGTAAGTCGGACACGTTTCCAGTGAAGGTTGGACTCCGCCAAGGCTGTCCTTTGTCACCGATTCTGTTCATAACTTTTATGGACAGAATTTCTAGGCGCAGTCAAGGCGTTGAGGGGTTCCGGTTTGGTGGCCACGGGATTAGGTCTCTGCTTTTTGCAGATGATGTAGTCCTGATGGCTTCATCTGGCCGGGATCTTCAGCTCTCACTGGATCGTTTCGCAGCCGAGTGTGAAGCGACCGGAATGAGAATCAGCACCTCCAAGTCCGAGTCCATGGTTCTCGCCCGGAAAAGGGTGGAGTGCCATCTCCGGGTTGGGGAGGAGACCCTGCTCCAAGTGGAGGAGTTCAAGTACCTAGGAGTCTTGTTCACGAGTGGGGGAAGAGCGGATCGTGAGATCGACAGGCGGATCGGTGCGGCGTCTTCAGTAATGCGGACGTTGTATCGATCCGTTGTGGTGAAGAAGGAGCTGAGCCGGAAGGCAAAGCTCTCAATTTACCGGTCGATCTACGTTCCCATCCTCACCTATGGTCATGAGCTTTGGGTCATGACCGAAAGGATAAGATCACGGGTACAAGCGGCCGAAATGAGTTTCCTCCGCCGGGTGGCGGGGCTCTCCCTTAGAGATAGGGTGAGAAGCTCTGCCATCCGAGAGGAGCTCAACGTAAAGCCGCTGCTCCTCCACATCGAGAGGAGCCAGATGAGGTGGTTCGGGCATCTGGTCAGGATGCCACCCGAACGCCTCCCTAGGGATGTGTTTAGGGCACGTCCAGCTGGTAGGAGGCCACGGGGAAGACCCAGGACACGTTGGAAAGACTATGTCTCCCGGCTGGCCTGGGAACGCCTCGGGATCTCCCGGGAAGAGCTAGACGAAGTGGCTGGAGATAGGGAAGTCTGGGCTTCCCTGCTTAGGCTGCTGCCCCCGCGACCCGACCTCGGATAAGCGGAAGATGATGGATGGATGGATGGATATAAGAATAATGTATATTTTTTTATATATATTTTATGACAGGACTCTACTGTAACTTCATTTGTTAGGCTCCAACCAAGGGTGCACATCTGGCAGTACGTCATTGTCTGTCATACACACATATGACCGCATACAGTTTACCACAGTATGCACAAGACAAGACATTACAACAATGCTGAGAACTTGTTGAATTAGGTCCTGAAGTTGAGCAACTCAAACCTAACGTTGGAACAGCATGCTTTTTGACGACTTCTAATCCATGTTGGGTTCTGACGTTGTTTGGACCATTGAATTTTGATCATTTTACAACCCAAATACCATATTTTTCGGACTATAAGTCGCTCTGGAATATAAGTCGCACCTGCCGAAAATGCATAAGAAAGAAGGAAAAAAAACATATATAAATCGCACTGGAGTATGAGTCGCATTTTTGGGGGAAATTTATTTGATAAAACCCAACACCAAGAATAGACATTTGAAAGGCAATTTAAAATAAATAAAGAATAGGGGCTTCACGGTGGCAGAGGGGTTAGTGCGTCTGCCTCACAATACGAAGGTCCTGAGTAGTCAGGGTTCAATCCCGGGCTCGGGATCTTTCTGTGTGGAATTGCATGTTCTCCCCGTGAATGCGTGGGTTCCTTCCGGGTACTCCGCCTTCCTCCCACTTCCAAAGACATGCATGCATACGTTTACCAAACAATCTGTCACTCCTAATTGCTAAATCCCATGAAATCTTATACGTCTAGTCTCTTACGTGAATGAGCTAAATAATATTATTTGATATTTTACGGTAATGTGTTAATAATTTCAGACACAAGTCGCTCCTGAGTATAAGTCGCACACCCGGCCAAACTATGAAAAAAACTGCGACTTATAGTCCGAAAAATACGGTACAACGTTGAAACAACAATGTTGTGACATTGATTTGACCAATGTAATTTGGTAATTTCCCAACCAACAACGTGTATCCAATGGTTAGACACAAACGTTCTTAATTTACAAACACAAATATTTTGCAACGTTTTTAGTTTTAAAGGACATGTACCGTATTTTTCGGATTATAAATCAGACTACCATGAATTAATTAACGTGGACCCCGACTTAAACAAGTTGAAAAAGTTATTCGGGTGTTAAAATTTAGTGGTCAATTGTACGGAATATGTGCAATCTACTCATACAAGTTTTAATAAATCGAGTTTTTTTCATAGTTTGCGACTTATACTCTGGAGCGACTTATGTGTGAAATTATTAACACATTACCGTAAAATATCAAATAATATTATTTATCTCATTCACGTAAAAGACTACGCGTATATCAGCACATCGTCACACACACACGTCAACCAATAAAAATTTGGCGGTGGCGGGTCATGGCAAAAGTGCATTGTGAAAAAAAAATTGCTACCTGCTACTACTTCCTTTATTTATTTTAAATTGCCTTTCAAATGTCTTTTGTTGGTGTAGGATTTTATCAAATACATTTCCCAAAAAATGTGACTTATACTCTAATGTGACTTATATGTTTTTTTTCCTTTCTTTAATATGCATTTTCGGCTGGTGCGGTTTATACTCCGGAGCAATTTATAATCTTAAAAATACGGTATGTATAATCAATGTCGTATCAATGTATTGTGCCTGCGGAGACCTTACTTACAGTTAGATAAATTCTAATAATAATTTTCGCTAATATTTCTGATCTTGTGATTGGGTAGTCACGTAAATATTTGTAAGACGTCAAAACATCTGTATCTGATTTAGTACCTCTTTTAGGACGTTAAGTATTCTGACTTGATTACCTAGGCTAATGGTGTCAAGCAAGGTTTTCCTTGAAGGCCACATCCCAGTGTTGGCTGCCTTCAGAGGACCATGTTTTTTTAAATTAATTTAAATGACCGTGTGTTGCAGTCAACAAGTCAGGCCCAGTAAATTTTAGAAGAAAAAAATAATTGTATATATATTAGTCGCACCGGACTATACACAGCAGATATATTACCGGTACGATTATAAAATGAGATATTTACATACAAAGATTTTGTAAATAAAACAGAAAAGTAACTGATGTCTTTATTCATCCTTTATGAGATAAATAAGATGTTTTCCTTTTATAACAAGGTTCAAGGTGTTTATCAGGATTCTTCTTCTATATACAGTGTAAACACTTTTTAGTTTGAACAGTTTTTTATATTAGTAAACTGTTTGATTTTGTTGCTTAATCCATTCCATAATTAATCCATAGATTAGCCGCACCTTTGTATAAGCGGGAGGGTTCAAAGCTTGGGGTAGTCCAAACAATTACGGTCGACATGCGGGAAATAACCTGTGATTAATCATGATTAATTGAAATTTGAGTGTAATGCATCTGATTTAAGAAAAAAATATTAATTGTTTATATAAATATTAAATGTCTTTATGGCGGCGCCCGGACGGGCTGCGTCCTCGCGGAGCTCCTGCTAAAGATGAAACATTTGGCAGAAATACCGGACAATTCCACAGACTTTATGGCTGGCTCACATCGTGGTCACTCCGTGATCACGTACGACCGCCAGACACTTCTGGATGTGGACATATCGGGCCGTTTTGGACTGATAGACGCGTGCGTGCTAAACATGCTAACTAGCATGGGAATACGTCGGCGGCTACATCCAGCGGCCTGTGAAGCAGGGGAGTCTAGTAGCAGCGGGGGCCGTCTACGGAGCAGACGCCAGCGGTGTGATCGGAAACGCGGATGTCGAGCGGGGCTAAAAACAAAGCAGAAGGCTAATCCCCACAGAACACCACTTCCCTCCATCCTGCAGCCAGATTTAAATGGAAAATGCGAGACTACTGGTCTGGGTAAGGAGTCAGTTAAATTAGAACATGTTTTTTCTGCTTTGAGTGTTTCAGAGTTAGACATGTGTGTTACTGAGGTGGCTAACCATGATGCGTGCAGTTTATCAAAGCAACAAACAAACAATCGGAAAATCCCCGTTACTGAGGTGGCTAACCATGATGCGTGCAGTTTATCAAAGCAACAAACAAACAATCGGAAAATTCCTGTCGTATCAATTCCTAGATATGGTCGTAACTATACTAAATGCACTGGGCATAATAAACACAACATTATTAATATTGCTACTACGGATAATTTGATCAAAAACTCCCTAAAACAGCCCACTACCTATAATATAGGTTTTTTAAACATAAGATCATTGTCTCCCAAAACGTTATTAGTTAATGATATTATCAGAGACAACAATCTTAACGTCATCGGTCTCAGCGAAACCTGGCTTAAACCAAACGACTTTTTTGCGCTAAATGAGGCATGTCCTCCTAACTTTACACATGCGCATATTGCCCGTCCGCTTAAAAGGGGTGGGGGGGTCGCACTAATATACAACGAAAACTTTAACCTTAGTCCTAACATAAATAATAAATATAAATCGTTTGAGGTGCTTACTATGAAGTCTGCCACACCGCTGCCTCTACACCTGGCTGTTATCTACCGCCCCCCAGGGCCCTATTCGGACTTTATCAATGAATTCTCAGAGTTCGTTGCTGATCTAGTGACACACGCCGATAATATAATCATAATGGGGGACTTTAATATCCATATGAATACCCCATCGGACCCACCGTGCGTAGCGCTCCAGACTGTAATTGATAGCTGTGGTCTCACACAAATAATAAATGAACCCACGCATCGCAACGGTAATACGATAGACCTAGTGGTTGTCAGGGGTATCACCGTCTCCAAAGTTACGATACTCCCGTATACTAAAGTATTGTCCGATCATTACCTTATAAAATTCGAGGTTCAGACGCATGTTCGTCAAACTAATAATAATAATAACTGCTATAGCAGCCGCAACATTAATACGGCCACAACGACAACTCTTGCTGACCTACTGCCCTCGGTTATGGCACCATTCCCAAAGTATGTGGGCTCTATTGATAACCTCACTAACAACTTTAACGACACCCTGCGCGAAACCATTGATAACATAGCACCGCTAAAGTTAAAAAAGGCTTGAAAAAAGCGCACCCCGTGGTTTACAGAAGAAACTAGAGCTCAGAAATTATTATGTAGAAAGCTGGAACGCAAATGGCGCACGACTAAACTTGAGGTGCACCATCAAGCATGGAGTGATGGTTTAATAACTTATAAACGCATGCTTACCTTAGCTAAAGCTAAATATTACTCAAATCTCATCCACCGTAATAAAAACGATCATAAATTTTTGTTTAGTACGGTAGCATCGCTAACCCAACAAGGGACCCCTTCCAGTAGCTCAACCCACTCAGCTGATGACTTTATGCAATTCTTTAGTAAGAAAATTGAAGTCATTAGAAAGGAGATTAAAGACAATGCGTCCCAGCTACAACGGGGTTCTATTAACACTGATACGATGGTATATACGGCGGATACTGCCCTCCAAAATAGTTTATCTCGTTTTGAGGAAATAACATTAGAGGAATTGTTACAACGTGTAAATGGAATAAAACAGACAACATGCTTACTTGACCCTCTTCCTGGGAAACTGATCAAGGAGCTCTTTGTATTATTAGGTCCATCAGTGCTAAATATTATAAACTTATCACTCTCCTCGGGCACTGTTCCCCTAGCATTCAAAAAAGCGGTTATTCATCCTCTTCTTAAAAGACCTAACCTCGATCCTGACCTCATGGTAAACTACCGACCGGTGTCTCACCTTCCCTTTATTTCAAAAATCCTTGAAAAAATTGTTGCGGAGCAGTTAAATGAACACTTAGCGTCTAACAATCTATGTGAAACCTTTCAATCCGGTTTCAGAGCAAATCACTCCACGGAGACAGCCCTCGCAAAAATGACTAATGATCTATTGCTAACGATGGATTCTGATGCGTCATCTATGTTGCTGCTCCTCGATCTTAGCGCTGCTTTCGATACCGTCGATCATAATATTTTATTAGAACGTATCAAAACACGAATTGGTATGTCAGACTTAGCCCTGTCTTGGTTTAACTCTTATCTTACTGATAGGATGCAGTGTGTCTCCCATAACAATGTGACCTCGGACTACGTTAAGGTAACGTGTGGAGTTCCCCAGGGTTCGGTCCTTGGCCCTGCACTCTTCAGCATCTACATGCTGCCGCTAAGTGACATTATACGCAAATACGGTGTTAGCTTTCACTGTTATGCTGATGACACCCAACTCTACATGCCCCTAAAGCTGACCAACACGCCGGATTGTAGTCAGCTGGAGGCGTGTCTTAATGAAATTAAACAATGGATGTCCGCTAACTTTTTGCAACTTAATGCCAAAAAAACGGAAATGCTGATTATCGGTCCTGCTAGACACCGAACTCTATTTAATAATACAACTCTAACATTTGACAACCAAACAATTAAACAGGGCGACACGGTAAAGAATCTGGGTATTATCTTCGACCCAACTCTCTCCTTTGAGGCACACATTAAAAGCGTTACTAAAACGGCCTTCTTTCATCTCCGTAATATCGCTAAAATTCGCTCCATTCTGTCCACTAAAGACGCTGAGATCATTATCCATGCGTTTGTTACGTCTCGCCTCGACTACTGTAACGTATTATTTTCGGGTCTCCCCATGTCTAGCATTAAAAGATTACAGTTGGTACAAAATGCGGCTGCTAGACTTTTGACAAGAACAAGAAAGTTTGATCACATTACGCCTGTACTGGCTCACCTGCACTGGCTTCCTGTGCACTTAAGATGTGACTTTAAGGTTTTATTACTTACGTATAAAATACTACACGGTCTAGCTCCATCCTATCTTGCCGATTGTATTGTACCATATGTCCCGGCAAGAAATCTGCGTTCAAAGGACTCCGGCTTGTTAGTGATTCCCAAAGCCCAAAAAAAGTCTGCGGGCTATAGAGCGTTTTCCGTTCGGGCTCCAGTACTCTGGAATGCCCTCCCGGTAACAGTTCGAGATGCCACCTCAGTAGAAGCATTTAAGTCTCACCTTAAAACTCATTTGTATACTCTAGCCTTTAAATAGACTCCCTTTTTAGACCAGTTGATCTGCTGTTTCTTTTCTTTTTCTTCTATGTCACACTCTCCCCTGTGGAGGGGGTCCGGTCCGATCCGGTGGCCATGTACTGCTTGCCTGTGTATCGGCTGGGGACATCTCTGCGCTGCTGATCCGCCTCCGCTTGGGATGGTTTCCTGCTGGCTCCGCTGTGAACGGGACTCTCGCTGCTGTGTTGGATCCGCTTTGGACTGGACTCTCGCGACTGTGTTGGATCCATTGTGGATTGAATTTTCACAGTATCATGTTGGACCCGCTCGACATCCATTGCTTTCCTCCTCTCTAAGGTTCTCATAGTCATTATTGTCACCGACGTCCCACTGGGTCATTATTGTCACCGATGTCCCACTGGGTGTGAGTTTTCCTTGCCCTTATGTGGGCCTACCGAGGATGTCGTGGTGGTTTGTGCAGCCCTTTGAGACACTAGTGATTTAGGGCTATATAAGTAAACATTGATTGATTGAATTGACAGCACTAATATGAATGTATAATTACAACGACAATATTATTACACAATTGCCTAAAAATTTGATTATTACATATTATATGTACAAGTTGATGGATAACTTGCTTTGTAATCATAAGTAAAGACACGGAGATATGAATATATTTATTCTTATCTTTACAAAAATATTTTTGAAATACACAGTAAATTGGCCCTAATGTGTGAATGTGAGTGTGAATGGTTGTCTGTCAATGTTGGCATTGCGATGAGGTAGCGACTTGTCCAGGATGTACTGTGCATTCCGCCCGAGTGGAGCTGGGATAGGCCCCAGCAGCCCCGCAACCCCGAGAGGGACAAGCGGTAGAAAATGGATGGATAGAAGTATATAATAATATAATTGTTTGGTATGATTAGATATTATTAAAGTTGAAAAAATATGCATTTTTTTTTTCAGAATTGAAAGAACGAATGCATTTAGTAGAAAAAAAAAAAGTATTTTATTGACACACTTTTTAAAATGACGTGGCTTGATCTGGCCCCCTTGAGCTTGACATGTGTGACCTGGACTGTAATTGACAGGATCTTAAAGACCTTCACATTACATTAGTAAAAACAAACTCAAAAAAGTTTGGGACAAATTTTGATACAATTTTTAGGAAATGTCAGAAATAGGGTAAACAACAAATGATTAGATTTTGGACTGAGGATATATCTTAAGGATTTTATACAATTTTTTTTTTGTTGTTATTAGGCCATAATGTATCTTTACGAAAAGTTAATAAGAAGAGCCATCACTGCTATAGCTGCAAATTCTAAATGTCTATAGTGGTCATCTGTCTATGGTAGCCACGTTTGCGGTTTCCCTCGAGAGGTTGCTATAGATAAGTTTGATGGTAAATGTTTATATTTGTCACAGTTAGAAGGTAAACTTTGTCCACATTTCTGCACGGACCAAATACAATGTTGGCTGGCGAAGGGTTATCACGGTTGTCAATTACAGCTGTCTCACACACATGTGCAAACAAAATAATCAAAAAAACAATCATTGGCCCCCGTAATCCTGTTAAACAGGTGAGTGCGACAAAAAAAAAAAAAAAACACTCCAAACACCGCCCTTGTGACATAGCGTTGTCCTTTTGGGGTGTATCTTAGACGGTTTGAACCAGGAAGAAGGCTGCAATTCACAAAGATCACAGCTCTTTGGAACGCGAGCACCCTCTAGCTCTAGCATCTCCCTAACCGTGCCATACAACAGCTTTAACCAGAATACTGTATCCAATAATCAACAAGCTGACAAACAAAAACAAATTAGTTCAGTTATTAGTTTCCAATACTGCATGGATAGCAAACATGTGATAAGAATATTGTATTAATGGATCATGTCCTTTGTAATTGTTACACAGTTAACATGTTCGTCAATTACTGGAACAATAAAGATTATGGAATCTATTTACCTTATTAAGTTTGATTTGTTGCATCTGTGTCATTTGTTTTTCTCTATGGTCTATTGCTCTGGTCAAATATAGGCATGTAATGGTATTGTATTGAATGGTTTTGTTTTCAGTGTTTGGATTGAAATGCATGTGGTATTGATACTACACTATGTAGAACACATCAATAGTGTAAGGGCCTCCATTCAAAATCAAGGATGGTAAAATTAAATGTTTTCCTTGTATAATTGTGTGAGGACGAACCATGATTACCATTTGTAACATGCAGTAATGTTTGTAATGATGTGACAGTGTGCGGAACTGTCAGTCAATGAGAAGACCAGCCTGACCTACCTGTCATTGATGCTCCAGTTGAGGCAGAGGTTGAGGGAGCTGAGTTTGCGACACATCCTCACCAACTCCATCACTGTTTCATTGTTCAGTTCGGAGATGTGCCGCAGGTCCAGGACGGTTAAGTTGCGCAGCTGCAAAAGTAAGATAAAACAATATAAGGTATGTTTGATTGTGTCAAACAAGAACGGATGCACACAATTTGATAAATGTAGACACGTTAAAAATTTGAGGGGTCCATGCCCTGATGCAAAATCTCCCAGGAATTCACATTTCCCTTCATGAACCGCAGCACTTTTGCAGCCCCGACCATGAGATTACTACCACCATACTCGATTGTGAGCAAGACACAGTTATGAGGGGCCATTATTCAGAATTATCTCTCATACACACTACTGAAATGCTCTCACATAAACAAACAACTGAAATGTTTTTCCCTCACACACACTACTGAAACACTCTCATACACTACTGAAACACTCCTACACACACACTATTGAAATGCTCTTACATAAACAATTAAAATGTTTTTTCTCTCACACACAATACTGAAACACTCTCATACACCACTGAAACACTCCTACACACACTATTGAAATGCTCTTGCATAAACAACTGAAATGTTTTTCTCTCACAATTCACATTTCCCCTCATGAACCGCAGCACTTTTGTAGCCCCAGACCATGAGATTACTACCACCAAACTCAATTGTAAGCAAGACACAGTTATGAGGGGCCATTATTCAGAATTACCTCTCATGCATACTACTGAAATGCTCTCACATAAACAACTGAAATGTTTTTCCCTAACACACACTACTGAAACACTCATACACTACTGAAACACTCCTACACACACTATTGAAATGCTCTTACATAAACAAGTGAAATGTTTTTTCTCTCACACACAATACTGAAACACTCTCATACACTACTGAAACACTCCTACACACACTATTGAAATGCTCTTACATAAAAAAGTGAAATGTTTTTTCTCTCACACACAATACTGAAACACTCATACACTACTGAAACACTCCTATACACACTATTGAAATGCTCTTACATAAACAACTGAAATGTTTTTCTCTCACAATTCACATTTCCCCTCATGAACCGCAGCACTTTTGCAGCCCCAGACCATGAGATTACTACCACCATACTCGATTGTAACCAAGACACAGTTATGAGGGGCCATTATTCAGAATTACCTCTTATACACACTACTGAAATGCTCTCACATAAACAACTGAAATGTTTTTCCCTAACACACACTACTGAAACACTCATACATTACTGAAACACTCCTACACACACTATTGAAATGCTCTTACATAAACAAGTGAAATGTTTTTTCTCTCACACACAATACTGAAACACTCTCATACACTACTGAAACACTCCTACACACACACTATTGAAATGCTCTTACATAAACAAGTGAAATGTTTTTTCTCACACACAATACTGAAACACTCTCATACACTACTGAAACACTCCTATACACACTATTGAAATGCTCTTACATAAACAACTGAAATGTTTTTCTCTCACAATTCACATTTCCCCTCATGAACCGCAGCACTTTTGCAGCCTCAGACCATGAGATTACTACCACCATACTCGATTGTAACCAAGACACACTTATGAGGGGCCATTATTCAGAATTACCTCTTATACACACTATTGAAATGCTCTCGCATAAACAACTGAAATGTTTTTCCCTCATACACACTACTGAAACACTCATACACTACTGAAACACTCCTATACACACTATGGAAATTAGATTAGATTAGATAGTACTTTATTTATTCTGTCAGGAGAGTTCCTTCAGGAAAATTAAAATTTTCTGCACAATCCCATTCAAGTTTAGACAAACATTACAGGGAGACAGAACAGGATTGCTGACGGGTCCGCCGGCTTCCAGCGCCCCTTACAAAAAAGATGAGATACAGGTAAACAAGGAGGGGGAATAGAAGATTAAAACAAAATGCGCTTACATAAACAACTGAAATGTTTTACTCTCACACACACTACTGAAACACTCTCATACACTACTGAAACACTCCTATACACACTATTGAAATGCGCTTACATAAACAACTGAAATGTTTTACTCTCACACACACTACTGAAACACTCTCATACACTACAGAAACACTCCTATACACACTATTGAAATGCTCTTACATAAACAACTGAAATGTTTTTCTCTCACACACACTATCGAAACACTCATCCACACAACTGAAACACTCTTGTGAGAGTGATTTAGTAGTATGTGAGAGGGAAAAAGATATCCTTATCCCATTTTCAGCATTTCCTAAAAATTTTCATTAAAATCCACATGTAACTTTTTGAGTTATGTTGCTAACTAACTAGCTAAATGACCCCAGCGAATACACACAGTATCATCCTGGCGGAGGTAATAATTGTTACAAGCAGTCATACTTTATTAATAATTTAAGCGTATATGTATTGCATATGTATTGTAATAATATCAGCAATTGTGAAGGGTCAAACAATAGTAAAACAATATTTTCCTTTTGAAACACTAAGAAGTGATAGTGTCCCTTGAAGCCTCGATATGTGTGTTACTTTAAGAAAAAAATATAATCAATACAGCAACTGTTTCATTTGACTGTCGAGCACCAAATTATGTATAAATAAGCTCCTTCAAGTGACAGCTTGCACTAAAAAATTGCAGGAGAGGCGTGCCGCGTTTGACGTCAGTTTTCATCAGTATCACCCTCTTAAAGAGAGCCAAGAAAAAGAAAGAAACTCAAAACGTGTAATTATTTTACTTTTACAGCACTAAAAATAAGGTAAATGTTAATTTATTATTTTTTGCACAGCTATTTGTTTTAAGAAAAAAACTAAAACAATTATATTTGCTAACAATTAATTGTATTTGCAGGTCAGCTGTAGTGACATTTTTAATCCAGTCGATTGGCGGATGACCATTATTAAATACAGAGTCAGTCCAGTGTCAATACAGCTAGTGAGTGTGTTATATAATCACTGAGGCGCCATTTTCTACACTGTAAAAAAAAAAATCCTATTTTTATGGTTAATTTACTCAAAATTTCTACTGTAATTTTTCTACAATTTTTAAATAGGTTATAAAACTGTGGAATTGGAGACATTATCTGTAAATAAACAAACCGCCTGTTATTTTAAGTAATATGCCAGTAATGACAAACTATGTATATTTCTATTTCTTTTTACAGAAAAATACCAAATTAATTATACATATCATTTTCTGTTTTCTCAAATTACTTTCAAATTCATGTAAAAGTACAGTAATTAACTTTCATTTAATATGTAGCTTGTTATATAAAAGTCTTAGTCCATACTAACAATCCAACAGTTATATATGTAATTTTAAGGGAAATCATATTTTTTTAACATTTATGTGTATTTTTATATTCAAGTTGAAAAATATATGTAGCCTGTTATATAAGGATTTATGCTCATACTAACAATTTAACATTTTTCTCTGTAATATGACACATGTTGGTGACTGCAAGACATATTTGATCAACAGCCAACAGCCATACAAGTCACACTGGCGGTGGCTGGTCAAACAAATTTAACACTGTTTCAAATATGCGCCACACTGTGAACCCACATCAAACAAGAATAACAAACACATTCCGGGAGAACATCTTCACCGTAACACAACATAAACACAAAAGAAAAAATACCGAGAATCCCACCAAACCCCGCCCACCTCAACCGACGCACGGAGGGGGGCGGTGATGTGGGTGGTGGGGGGAGTGGGGTGTAGCTCGGAAGAGTAGTGCTGCATGGGATTCTGGGTATTTGTTCTTTTGTGTTTATGTTGCGATATAGTGCGGATGTTCTCCCGAAATGTGATTATCTTTCTTGTTTGATGTGGGTTTACAGTGTGGCGCATATTTTTAACAGTGTTAAAGTTGTTTGTACGGCCACCGTCAGTGTGACCTGTATGGCTGTTGACCAAGCATCTCTTGCAGTCACTATTGTATGTCCAACGAAGCCTAATACAACATGCGTCTCAGTCGGCACGCTATTTGTATGGTGATTGAGCGAAAACTACGACGCGTTGTAGAGGATGATAAAGGCAGTGCTCTCACGGCACCCCCTTGAAATACTTGTCCGGGCGAACATCGGGACAATCCTTCGCGAGGGTCACAGGAAGTACCCCAGGAGGATTGAAAAGTATGTTGCTAGGTCGGGATAGCCATTCAAAGAAGGTGAATCCACTTTTGACGTAGTTTCTGCATCTAGTGGACCCCAGGTAAATTGAGTTTGATCTTAACAATTCAGAAAAAATCTGTAAAATAATGGTATTTTTCTGTGGATCTGCCAGCATTGTCACTTCATTAAAGTTGGTTGATCGTAATAATTTGGAAAAACTCTGTCGAACAAAGGTATATTTTTGCAGAACTGTTTGCATCGTCACTTTATTAAAGGTGGTTGATCTTAATAATTTAGTAAAATCTGTAAAATTACGATATTTTTCCTCAAAACGTTTCATGAAAATTTCTGTAAATATAATGTTTTTGATTATTATTTGGTTTACAATGTTTTACTTTAATTTCATGGTTTTCGTTTGGCAGCCATAGCTGCCAGTAGATGACCGTTTTTTTTACAGATTTTTTTTTTTACAATGTAGGGATGGGCATCAATTACAACAATTAACGATTTATTTTGATGCAGATTCTTGGGGCTGACGATTCGATTCAAAAACATGTCTTATTTGGTATAAAAATGATGAAACATGTTCAAAACAGGTTACAAAAGCTCCCCTTGGCTGCCGATATATGACGTATACACGCTGCAAGTGAGCACTAAGATGATGTAAAAAATTTATTTTTGAAAATCATTTAAAAAAAATATATTTTACTTTTATTTTTTATTTGATATCGATTGAGATGTATCACACAGTATTTACATGTAAATGTATTTTTAAAAATAATTTTAAAAATATATGTTTTATTTTTAATTTTATTTGACATTGATTTAAAATTATAAAAAATAAGAAACAATGTTTTGAGCACCCCTTAATTAACCCATCACTAAACACAGTATATTCATATTGTATTTGACCATTCATTAATTATATGGTTTTGTTTTTTCTCTGATGAGAAGTATTTTAAAAGTTATTTATCATCCTTTCATTTTCAATCATCGAGCTCTCCTATGTGGACACCCTCCAAAAAATGGGCAAAATGAATCCTTTAATACAAATCTTAGCTTCCTGTCCCGACCACTTTAAGAAACGAATGAAGCAATTTAACACAACTCCACACGCTTTCATGTTATGCGAGAGTGCGAGGTAATGGAGGAATGACATTCCAGGCGGACTCCACGGAGACGGGGTGCAAAATGTCACGGTGGAGGCTACAAAGAAAACAAGATCACACCGGGCGTTGAGATCAGTGAGCACTGCTGTTGGCGCCATAGGTTTGACATACACTGTAGGCAGAAGCATGGGGGCATGGGGGTAAGCACACATGTGTTAAGCACACATGTAAAGCATGCTGAGAGTCAACGTGCACAAATAAACCTTTGCACTTGAGATAAGATTGCATCTATTGCTTTGCTTTAAAGGTCTTCATGAATGGCGATGAAGTAAACAGCGTGTGTGTGTGTGTGTGAAGGGAGAAAAGGTCAAGTGAATGAAAAAGTCGGTATTTGACAAAAGGCTACAACAGTTCAAAGGATGAGCGCTGGTAGATTAGCACAAACTTGCGACGGAAAGGTTTTTATGAGGCCCCGTGGTCAAAGCAGGGGGGGGGGTGCTTATGCACAATAAGCTGATGCAACATTAAATGTGACCCTTTAATATAAAACCCACACGCAAACATATTCAGACTTACTAAAGGTAATTAAACCAGGAGGAAATCCCCCACCCCTGACAACAAAAGTTGTACTGCTTCCCCAAATTCAAAACTGCTTAACGAAGCCCGTACTCCAGCCAATGGGGTGAGTTCCATTGATGAGGCGAACCAATAAGAAATGGGGCCAACTGGAGTCAGATGGGATTGGTTGGCGTTGTAGTGAGGTCGGAGAAAATAGGAAATATGTGGTTGTGAAAGGGAGGAGGCAGCTAAGACTGGAACATTCCCTAATCCATCCATGAACATATATTTCACAATAAACTATCCTGAAGAAAAGGTGGGTGGGGGAAGAAAAAAAAAAAAAAAAAGCACAAGCTTTCAGTAATTAGTCACACCTATATAATGTGACAGGACCTAAAGGCGGCGTTTGTTTTCCTATCGTTGACAGATTACATTAATTTGACTCCAAGACGGTGCCAATCTTATTTAATCATTTCCACTCGTGAAACGGTTCATTTTTGTGTGTCGGAGCAATGAAGAAAAACAAACAGAGAACCGGAGTGGACGGCGGCGAGGAAGAAAAACAAAGCCGGTGATTTACAGAAAAAGAAAGAAGGACTTGAAAAAAAGTGGGTGTGAGCAGAAAGGGCTATGTTGTTGCTCCAGTGGATTTTTTTTTTTTTTTTTTTTTGTCTGCTGCCGCCTGTGACCGTGCAAACTTTGTCACGTCTCTTCCCCCCTCCCGAGTTGGCAGCTACACCTGGATAATTATTCATGCCGTTCGTAAAAAACACTGAAACCTGCAAAATCCAGCTGCTCTGAGGCCAGCGTGGCGTCCCCACCCATGAATACACACAGGCTGGCACACAAATTAATGCATGCATTGATTTTATGAATATTCCATCTTCTGTGTGTGTGCACATACGCTCAAACGCACAAATACAATTGACATCCCCAGAACTCAATCGCATTCTATGAGCCCATGCCGTCGTAATGAAATTAATCTACACTTAATATATTAAATCCTCATATGTCTCAAAGGCATGTTTTTAATTTAACATAGATTGTAAAACCGAATTAAATCTCGCTGCAATAAATTGGATGTAAATTATCCACGAATGCCACATTGTTCCAAACCCAAAAGAACATGTGCAAAGATAAGACAAAAGCAATCAATTTGCATATTACCAGAGATGGATGAGTCCATTTCTGTATTAAATGAAGATTATTTAACGCGGCCCACATGACCTCCTGGCTCGGCTTCAATTAAAGCCTCTCTCAGACAGGAAGAATGAGAGTCTGAGGTCACTCACAACGCGCCATTTGAAATTTTTTTAAAAATAACAAGCGCCGAGGGCTCGATATTAGAGAGGGCAGAGTGGATTTGAAACTTTGTTTCACCGAGTGTGTTAGAACGGCCAAGCAGTGTGCGCTCACTTATTGGTTTTTACTGCATTTATTTACACAACGTCATACGATGCCAAGCAGGAAGCTGCCGGACCTCATGCAGAGGATATGATGTCATAGCTTCTGCGGTGCAGTTGGCCATCAAACCTCACTGTCCGAAAAAACCCCACCTAGCCAACATTGTTTTGGGGACAAAATAGTATAGGCAGAGTTAATTTATATTTCTAATCATGTGAGATGTTCATTAGTGGTCATTTGTTTACTAGCAGACTGAATCCAAAGGGTCTATCAACAGCTGGGGTGTCAAACTCATTTTAGATCGGGGGCCACATTGAGAAAAATCTACTCCCACGTGGGCCGAACTGGTAAAATCACGGCACGATAACTTAAAAATAAAGACAACTTCAGATTGTTTTCTTTGATTAAAAATAGAACGAGCATATTCGGAAAAAAATACAAATCATAATGTTGTTTTTTTTTACACTTACATGTTGCGGTTAATAGTATTCTATATTTATATGTCGTTATTTATACTTTCTCAATAAATTATGTGATAATGTTCATTAGTCATCACATTGGTGTTTAGTTGCAATCTATCAAGATGAAATAATAATATCAAAATCAAATTATAGGATGTTATTCATGTAGTTTGCTCATTTTCCTCGACTGGTGCACTAACATCATGTGGTTTATTTAGTTATGTTTATACATATGTAGCAAAATCTGCAAAGATACAAATAATTGCTATTGCGATATCCAGTGGACACATTTAGAACAGCAGTTTCTTTCATTAAAAAATTTCGGCTCATTTTTCCAGCCATCCATCCATTTCCTACCGCTTATTCCCTTTCGGGGTTACGGGGGGCGCCGGCGCCTATCTCAGCTACAATCGGGCGGAAGGCGGGGTACACCCTGGACAAGTAGCCACCTCATCGCAGGGCCAACACAGATAGACAGACTACATTCACACTCACATTCACACACTAGGGCCAATTTAGTGTTGTCAATCAACCTATCCCCAGATGCATCTCTTTGGAGGTGGGAGGAAGCCGGAGTACCCGGAGGGAACCCACGCATTCACGGGGAGAACATGCAAACTCCACACAGAAAGATACCCAGGACTGCAGGATTTTCGTATTGTGAGCCAGACGCACTAACTCCTCTCCCACCGTGAAGCCCTCGGCTCATTTTTGTACTTAACAAATTCATCCCGCGGGCCGATAAAACCTATTTGCCTGCCTGATTCGGCCCCCGGGCTGTACGTTTGACACCCTTGGTCTACAGGCTGCTAAATTGCCCATCGTGTTACTTAACGTACAGAGCTTTTCCTCCTGTCACCTGTCACGCACACGCGCACACACACACACAAACACACGCACACACACACACACACACACACGCACACACACACACACACACACACACACACACACACACACAGGGGGCACATGGAGAGATTTAACCAGGGACGCAAAAACAAAATGGAAAAAAGTGTCTCAAAGATTGTTGGCAGGTACTCAATTAACAGAGGATGACTGGTGTTGCAAATTGTGTGATAATTGAAAAGCAGTCCAGCAGGTAATAAATAAGATTTTAAATGCGATCCTTCCATGATACTAGAAACTCCATTAAAACAATACATTTTGTCTTAAAAACCGGTCAGAAAAATTGGTGTCTTTAATTTTAAATGATAAAATAAATGATAAATGGGTTGTACTTGTATAGCGCTTTTCTACCTTCAAGGTACTCAAAGCGCTTTGACACTACTTCCACATTTTACCCATTCACACACACATTCACTCACTGATGGAGGGAGCTGCCATGCAAGGCGCTAACCAGCACCCATCAGGAGCAAGGGTGAAGTGTCTTGCTCAGGACACAACGGACGGGACGAGGTTGGTACTAGGTGGGAATTGAACCAGGGACGCTCGGGTTGCGCACGGCCACTCTCCCACTGCGCCACGCCGTCCCTATATATATATATATATATATATATATTAGGACTGTGAATCTTTGGGTGTCCCACGATTCGATTCAATATCGATTCTTGGGTCACGATTTAATAATATATCGATTTTTTCGATTCGATTCTCGATTCAAAAACGATATTTTTCCGATTCAAAACGATTCCGTATTCATTCAATACATAGGATTTCAGCAGGATCTATCTACCCCAGTCTGCTGACATGCTAGCAGAGTAGTAGATTTAAAAAAAAAAAAAAAAGCTTTTATAATTGTAAAGGACAATGTTTTATCAACTGATTGCAACAATGTAAATTTGTTTTAACTATTAAACGAATCGAAAATATGACTTATTTTATCTTTGTGAAAACATTGGGCACAGTGTGTTGTCAAGCTTATGAGATGCGATGCAAGTGTAAGCCACTGGGACACTATTGTTCTTTTTTTTTTATAAATGTCTAATGATAATGTCAGTGAGGGATTTTTAATCACTGCTATGGTGAAATTATAACTAATATTGATACTGTTGTTGATAATATTAATTTTTGTTTCATTACTTTTGGTTTGTTCAGTGTCGTGTTTGTCTCCTCTCAATTGCTCTGTTTATTGCAGTTCTGAGTGTTGCTAGGTCAGGTTTGGTTTTGGAATTGGATTGCACTGTTATGGTATTGATGCGTAGTGGTTTGTTGGATTGATTGAAAAAAAAAATAAAAATCTAGAAATAAAAATCGATTTTTTAAAAATGAGAATCGATTCTGAATCGCACAACGTAAACGATTCGATTCGTATACGAATCTATTTTTTCCCACACCCCTAATATATATATATATATATATATATATATATATATATATATATATATATATATATATATATATATATATATATATATATATATATATATATATATATGAAATAGTCCTGTTATGCAAAACATGCACTGCAGAACAGGTTTACAGGAGAATAATAATGACTGTCTCATGTTCCTGCCAATAGGGTAAATGTGTGAAATTCGAAATCCAAACACATACTGACAAAACCTGGGTATATTTTTGGACGTGTTAAACTCTGTGCGGGTTAATTGAAAGTCAGGAAACGCACAGCTAATAATGTAAGTGCCAAGAACTCAGGCTGCACCATTTTGACCAAAATAATTATCACAGTTTTTACCAATATTGAAATTACGATTATTAATTATGATAATTAAATATGTTTCATCAAACAGTGTTTCACAATGGTTGGCAATCTATACTTGCGATAATAATCTCCCAGAAAGGGAAAGGGGACGTGTGAAGGTAATAATGTCATTTGTGACTTAACAGCCTAATAAAGGGGCTAAAAAGAACCTTATACTGTACATATATTTAAAAGACAAATCTTAGTGTTTTCGTTCAATATTGGTATTAACATTTCAGGATTTTTCTAATTACATGATGCCTTAAAGGGGACCTATTATGGAAAAACAACTTTTTTGTTTTTTATACCTAATGGTACCTGTTTTTGTGTATTTGGGATCTGTATATATCCTGAAAATGTGCAATCTAACCATGGAAGCTCGGCGGGGATATTTATAAAACAATATTGTTTCCCTTCATACTTCTTTCGAACGAGATGTTTGTAATTTCCCCAATTTTGGATTTTTTTCCCCTTTAAGGACATCAGTGGATACCTCCATATATGTTCAACTTTTACCCGAAGGGCTTTGTGCAAGTCTGCCATTGTAGTCCAATGTAGTTAATAAGCTCTTTCTTCTTCTTTAACATCTTGTTGTGTAGGACACTGGCTCGTACATGCACATACATCCTCAACCTTAAATATATGTGTGTGTGTGTATGTATATATATATATATATATATATATATATATATATATATATATATATATATATATATATATATATGTATATATATATATATATATACACATATATATACATATATATATACATATACATATATATACATACATATACATAAATATACATCTACATAAATATATATATATATATATATATATATATATATATATATATATATATATATATATATATATATATATATATATATATATATATATATATATACATATACATATACATAAATAATTTGTTCATAAATAAGGATATCCGTTCGGCCACCGTGTTCAATGGAGAAGTCTAATCTACAAAATTTGCAGGCAGCATACACCTTCCCCTTCGAGCCGTCCTGGATGAACTGAAATTATTTTTTCCAATCATTTTGGAACTTGCAAGTGTATTTCTTCTTCTTACTTGTCGTCGCCATATCTCTTTTTCGTTCTTCTGCTTCCTGTCTGTTATTTTTTTGGACATTACTACTTAACCGTAGTTTTAAAGCATTGCATGATGGGAATCCGGATGTTGTGTGTCAGTGTATTAACGTGCCGGCTGGAATAAACACACGCTGAGAAAAAGCTCCGTGCTTGCCCACTTTATGGGTTATAGATCTATGGATAACGGAGTCATGTATAAAAGTCTCCTTTTCAGGTGAGAGATGACGCTAAAGGCAGTGCTTTTAAGGCACGCCCCCAATATTGTTGTCCGGGTGGAAATCGGGAGAAATTCGGGAGGATGGTTTCCCTGGAAGGCACTGAAATTCGGGAGTCTCCCGGGAATATTGGCAGGGTGGGCCAGTATGCTTATTACATCTGTGAGTTGACTACATATGGAAATGCTAAAAACTACAACATGGCTGATAGGGAGAAGACGCAGTCAAAGTGGAGGCACGTACATAAGAAACGGTCAGAAAGTGGCTTGAAGATGGTCTGTAAAACATAATCAATGCATAATGTTGACCAAAGAACCGCCATTACACGTTACGTAGTCCACAAAGAAGTGGTTCAAATGTAGATCACAACTATAATATCAACCCCTATTCATCATGCATTTGATCGTTTGTAGTGTGAGACACATATTAAATGACAAAATACAAAAATATAGCAGTATTAATTGTAATGATTGTACTCATGTCGAAGACTCCTTCAATGCATAATTACATTTCTGCATTCCCTGGATTTCACCGCATGCGCGGGTACAGGTGACGCATGAATTCTAATGTGGAGCACATCTCATCGGTATTGGCACTCAACGAAAAAGTGTCTCCAGACTCTATTTTGAATGATGGCTAGCCGTCCTTCGAGTGGGACTCCAGGGAGACAAGTACAACACTTGCGTCCACACCTGTCACCATTTAATAAATGTAGTGCGGTCTTTAACGCACAATGTTTGTTAATACTGGCCAGTGTGGTAAATGGCGTCGGCAGAAACTGCTTCAAGGAGCTTCAAGACGAGCTGTTGTTGTTCTTCTGTCTCTGTGGCTGTGAAAGTACGCAATTTGATATGCAGCAGAGCTTGCTTTTTAAATTGTAATGTCACCCTCATTTCATAATGGCAGCCCAAAGTGTCAAAAGATAATTAAATTATGATTATATTTCATTATACAATTTTAATTACTGAAATTATTAATATTATAATAATTTTTTTGTAAATTATGGTGGAAAATTAGTATTTGGTCACTTCAAACAAGGAAGATCTCTGGCTCTCACAGACCTGTAACTTCTTCTTTAAGAAGCTCTTCTGTCCTCCACTCGTTACCTGTAATAATGGCACTTGTTTGAACTCATCTGTATAAAAGACACCTGTCCACAGCCTCAAACAGTCAGATTCCAAACTCCACTATGGCCAAGACCAAAGAGCTGTCGAAGGACACCAGGAAAAGAATTGTAGACCTGCACCAGAGTGGGAAGAGAGAATCTACAATAGGCAAGCAGCTTGGTGTGAAAAAATCAACTGTGGGAGCGATTATCAGAAAATCGAAGACATACAAGACCACTGATAATCTTCCTCGACCTGGGGCTCCACGCAAGATCTCATCCCGCGGAGTCAAAACGATCATGAGGACGGTGAGCAAAAATCCCAGAATCACACGGGGGGACCTGGTGAATGTAACACACTACGCCGACAGGGAATCAAATCATGCAGTGCCAGACGTGTCCCCTTGCTTAAGCCAGTGCATGTCCAGGCCCGTCTGAAGTTTGCCAGAGAGTACATGGATGATACAGCAGAGGATTGGGAGAATGTTGTGGTCCGATGAAACCATAATAGATTTTTTTTTGTATAAACTCAACTCGTCATGTTTGGAGGAAGAAGAATACTGAGTTGCATCTCAAGAACACCATAACTACTGTGAAGCATGGGGGTGGAAACATCATGCTTTGGGGCTATTTTTCTGCTAAGGGGACAGGACGGTTGATCCGTGTTAAGGAAAAAATAAATGGGGCCATGCATCGTGAGATTTTGAGCCAAAATATCCTTCCATCAGTGAGACCTTTGAATGGTTGATCAAATACTTATTTTCCACCATAATTTACAAATAAATTATTTGAAATTCCTACATTGTGAATCCCTGGATATTTTTTCACATTCTGTCTCTTACAGTTGAAATGTACCTATGATGAAAATTACAGACCTCTGTCATCATTTTAAGTGGGAGAACTTGCACAATCGGTGGCTGACTAAATACTTTTTTGCCCCACTGTACATATATACATACGTACATACATACATACATACATACATACATACATACATACATAAATACATAAATACATACATACATTTACACATACATAAACATACATTTAGTCAACGGGTAATATTGCAGCTTCTACTGTAGAAAATGTATAACCATCAACGATTTGCTCACAGAAAAGTTAACTAATCAAACAGGTCAGATTAGCATACAAAAGTTCTGAAGAAGAAATCAAAGTCACAACAAGTGTTTTGTTGTGGTGGTGGCACTGCCGCCATTACGGATTCTGTTCAGCCGTTCGCATGTGTTGCAGACGGTCTCAAGACAGGATGCGACAAGGGCCAAAAAGGTGAGAAGAGTGGAGCCGTGTCACTACGTGAATACAAGTGGGCACTCATGCATACACACCTTGTTTTTGTCTTGTCGCACTGCCCAAGAGAGTTAGGTCGGACAGAGGAGAGCATGTGTCCAGACTATATTAAGTAACACAATGGATAGAGAAATACAAATCATCCAAAAATTCAATGGAATTAAAGAAAATAAATGTATCACGAATAAAATAGATATCAAGCAATGTGGGTATGTGTATATATACAAATACATTGTGTATATATAATTGTATATACGCATATTTATATATACGTACACATATACAGTATATTTACATTTACATACGTATACATATCCATCTATTTTCTACTGCTTGTCCCTTTCAGGGTCGCGGGGGGTGCTAGAGCCTATCTCAGCTGCACTTGGGCGGAAGGCGGTGTACACCCTGGACACGTAGCCACCTCATCACAGGGCCAACACAGATAGACAGACAACATTCACAGTTACATTCACAAATATACATATATATGAATACATATATATGTATACTTGTATATTGCCATACATACACATCTATATATGTACATAGATACACACAGAGGCATACATACAAATATGTATATATATATATATATAAATATATATATATATATATATATATATATATATATATATATATACACACGCAGTATATATATATATATATATATACACACAATATATATATATATACATACATACAAACATACATTTATGTATACATACACATACATGCATACATACATGTATGCATACATACATTTATAAACTTACAGTACATAAAATAATACATACATATATACATAAATATACACATACATATATACATACATACATTAATACATACATTTATATACACATACGTACATTCATATATACATACATGCATGCATACACTATATTGCCAAAAGTATTTGGCCACCTGCCTTGACTAACATATTAACTTGAAGTGTCATCCCACGGAATTGTCCAAAATGTTTTGGTATTCTGGAGCATTCAAAGTTCCTTTCACTGGAACTAAGGGACCAAGCCAAACTCCTGAAAAACAACCCCAAACCATAATTCCTCCGCCACCAAATTTCACACTCGACAGTCTGAAATGTAGCATTCTCCTGGCAACCTCCAAACCCAGACTGGACCATCAGATTGCCAGATGGAAAAGCGTGATTTAACAGTCCAGAGAAGGCATCTCCACTGCTCTGGAGTCCAGTGGCGACGTGCTTTACACCAATGCATCCCATGCTTTGCATTGGACTTGGTGATGAATGGCTTAGATGCAGCTGCTCGGCCTTGGAAACCCATCCCATGAAGCTCTCTGTGTACTGTATGTGGGCTAATTGGAAGGTCACATGAAGTATGGAGCTCTGTAGCAACTGACTGTGCAGAAAGTCTTTGCACTATGCGCTTCAGCATCCGCTGACCCCTCTCTGTCAGTTTACGTGACCTACCTCTTGGTGGCTGACTTGCTGTTGTTCCCAAACTATTCACTTTTCCTATAATAAAGTTAACTTTGGAATACTTTGGAGCGAGGAAATTTCACGACTGGATTTGTTGCACAGGTGGCATCCGATGACAGTTCCACGCTGGAAATCGCTCGGAGCGGCCCATTCTTTCACAAATGTTTGTAGAAATATTCTCCATGCCCTAGTGCTTGATTTTATACACCGGGCCAAGTGATTAGGACACCTGATTCTCATTCTTTGGGATGGGTGGACAAATAATTTGGGCAATATGGTGAATATACATTCATATTCATCCATCCATTTTCTACTGCTCGTCACTTTCGGGGACGGATACACATACATAAATACATATATGTATATTTATATATATATATATTTATATATATATATATATATATATATATATATATATATATATATATATATATATATATATACATATATATATGTATATGTATATATATATATATATATACATATATATGGAGACTCACCTGCGATGAATACTATAGGACAACATTAGAGGTGTAGCTCTTTGGGCACCTCCCGATTCGATTACGATTCAGGAGCTACGATCCGATTAAAAATACATTTTTGATGGATCGTTAATTTATGTATAAGAATGCAGTTTTACATTTATTTTTGTTTCATAAATAAGCGTTTATCAGTTGCAACTTAAAAAAAACAACATTCAATTAGAATAGTGTTCAGATGCCACTCTTTTGGAACCGGTACAAGTACCAAAATTATTTAGATTCTTTTCGGTACTTTTCAATACTTTTCTTAATAAAGGGGACGACAAAATATTGCATTACTGGCTTTATTTTAACAATAAATCTTAAACATATATTTATTATTGCAATGTTTTCCTAAATAAAATAGTGAACATACAAGACAACTTGTCTTTTATTAGTAAGTAAACAAACAAAGGCTCCTAATTTAGTCTGCAGACATATGATTCTATTATTTTGTCAAAATTTTTAAGGACAAGTGGTAGAAAATGAATTATTAATCTATTGGTTCATATCTGCTTACTTTCTCTTTTAACAAATTCTATCAACGCTTCTGTTAAAATTTAATAATCACTTATTCTTCTTTACATCAGTTTTGGATGATACCACAACTTTGGGTATCAATCCGATACCAAGTCGTTACAGGATCATACATTGGTCATATTCAAAGTCTTCATGTGTCCAGGGACATATTTCGTGAGTTCATAAACATAATATACATTTTAGAAAAGGAAAATGTTTTGCTGCCAAAAAACATTGTTGTAATCATAGTAGTATCGACTAGATCCGCTATTTTACTTGGTATCACTGCAGTGGACGTAAGTTGGGGATCCACCAATGGCGTTTGTTTACATTTTGACGCCGGTGGGCTACGGTGTGTGGTGAAACATGTTTGCTATTCCTGGTCCGGCAGGAATGACACTTGTAAGAAACTTACTTTATTTGTCGCCATGCGGGCGAGGAATAGTGATCTAGAAGTAGCTAAAACACTGACGACTGGGGCTGGACTTAATCCGCCAACTAGCTAGCCATGTCTTAAAGGACTTTTCCTGAGGGTGTTTCAGTGTAATAACTTCACCTTTATCTTTGGTTTTTAAGCCAAAATGTGTTCGTTCTCCCTTTTTTGTCTACACATTGTGTCTGCTTGCAAGTACTTCATGATTGTGCACTGCCGAACATGCTCGTCTGCTTGTAAACCAGCAGTGACACGACGTGACGACGACGGGGGTCTTGGTGGGTGCGGGACCGGTACTTTTCAGAGGAGGTATAGTACCGAATATGATTCATTAGTATTGCGGTACTATACTAATACCGGTATACCGTACTACCCTAATTTGGAATAATGAGTCAAATTAATTCCCACATTTTTTTAAATTAAAGAAAATGTGTTCAAAACTGAACCAGAAGTACTCGATGATAAAGGAGCTGGTCTGATCTCTCGGTGATGTGGCTCGCTGCGGTCAGCCACATTTTAGCAATGTCTGCATTACTTTATTTACAAAAAATAAATTGATTATAGATTATTGACGTTTTCTAATCGATCCCGTGTCCGAATTGCGATGAATCTAAAGATCGATTATTTCCCCCACGCCATCAGACTGTACAACTTTTCTCCAGAGAGGAGGGGGGGTGCTAAGATGACAGGGGATGCAAAACAATAACAATACTGAAATAAACTGCAACAAAAAAAAACAATGCAATTAACAGTGCAATTCATTTTCATAACATGGTCACTACTGCCTAGATTCTCTTGTTATATTCTTATTTTTACAGTTATATTTTTATTCTTAGTGTTGCTTTTTATTTATTTATTCTTACTGTCATATGTTCTATTTTATTTCCATTTGTACCCCCATTATTTACTTTGTACCTTTTAAATCCGATCTCAATTCCGTACATTGCTGCTGGAATTTTTATTTTCCTGAGAGAACTCTCCTGATGGAATCAATAAAGTACGATCTATCTATCTATCACCTCTCAAAACACTACACCTCGATCTGCAATGAAATAATGGGAGTTATTTTATTGATAAAAGAGCATTGCTGTATCTTATATTTGCAGCATAATATATCAGTGGTTCTCAAATGGGGGTACGCGTACCCCTGGGGGTAATTGAAGGTATGCCGAGGGGTACGTGAGATTTTTTCAAATATTCTAAAAATAGCAACAATTCAAAAATCCTTTATAAATATATTTATTGAATAATACTTCAACAAAATATGAATGTAAGTTCATAAACTGTGGGGGGAAAAATACAACAATGCAATAGTCAGTGTTGACAGCTAAATTTTTTTGTGGACATGTTCCATAAATATTGATGTTAAAGATTTATTTTTTTGTAAAGAAATGTTTAGAATTATGTTCATGAATCCAGATGGATCTCTATTACAATCCCCAAAGAGGGCACTTTAAGTTGATGTTTACTTCTATGTGTAGAAATCTTTATTTATAACTGAATCACTTGTTTATTTTTCAACAAGTTTTTAGTTATTTTCATATCTTTTTTTCCAAATAGTTCATCGAAGACCACTACAAATGAGCAATATTTTGCACCGTTATATAATTTAATAAATCAGAAACTGATGACATAGTGCTGTATTTTACTTCTCAATCTCTTTTTCTCAACCAAAAATGCTTTGCTCTGATTAGTGGGTACTTGAATTAAAAAAAATGTTAGCAGGGGGTACATCACTGAAAAAAAGTTGAGAACCACTTTAATATATGATAGACATTTAAAACAATACTTAGCTTTTTGTTTAATTCCCCACTAAATGATGCTGAGAACACAATGTAATGTATGCAAGACATAGTCAAAAACCGGAAAAGCCATGGGCGCGGTATCGACAATACATGGTCAAGTCATGGACCACGGAGCTGACTGCTTTTGTGTGAATGTGCGTTGGCTCTTATCAGTCTTGTGCCCATCTACTGTCTGTCTATCACTTATTTCCTCTGCCACACTCCTTTTTTTTTTTTTTACTCCCCTTTCAACCACTAATCCCGCATGTGCTGGTGTTGATAACAAATGCAGTAGCGAGGAAAAGCTCGAGGAGGAGATAGCGAGCGCCGGTACACTTGCACCAGCACACAACAAAGAGTCCTGGTTGACAGCCAGACAGCACTGGCTGGAACTCCTCGCTTGGCCATTAACCAGACAAGATGTTTCTCACAAACACGCACACACACACACACACACACACACACACAAGCACGCACGCGGGCACACACACACACACACACTCTCCCTAACGCACGCCAGAGGTCAACAACCCCGTTCATCGTCTGTCCGTCTGTGGATTAAAATGTCTTGACAGCTAAATGAATTAGTCTTCAATGACTCTTGCAACACACACACACACACACTGTCCTCAGGCTTTTACTTATTATATTCATAAATCCCCCAATCTCCTCCGTACAGCAACAGAAGAAATTATTATTACCCTTTTCGGGAACCCCCTCAACCCTTATGACCTTTCTTGTTTCAAATCCCCTTCTACCTAATCAGTGACCCCAGCCCAGCAGTCAGTTAACACCTCGTGTACCCATGGGACACAACCGTGGGGTAAAATAACACACAGACATTTGGCGAAAAGTATACACATATTTGGCTTGTTTCAGAGGGTGGTTATCAGTGTGAGACTGTGATTATGCACTTCCGGGAGGGTGACAAGCTATGGCAAAGCCAGACACATTTTTCAAAGAGGAGGGCAGAGGAAAAAAAAAACGTTGGGCCACTTTCAAACTAATACAGTCGTGGTCAAAAGTTTACATACACTTGTAAAGAACATAATGTAATGTCTGTCTTGAGTTTCCAATAATTTCTACAACTCTTATTTTTTGTGATAGACTGATTGGAGCACATACTTGTTGGTCACAAAAAACATTCATGAAGTTTGGTTCTTTAAATAATTTATTATGGGTCTACTGAAAATGTGACCAAATCTGCTGGGTCAAAAGTATACATACAGCAATGTTCATATTTGGTTACATGTCCCTTGGCAAGTTTCACTGCAATAAGGCACTTTTGGTAGCCATCCACAAGCTTCTGGTAAGCTTTTGGTTGAATTTTTGACCACTCTTGACAAAAGTGGTGCAGTTCAGCTTAAAAGTGTTGGTTTTCTGACATGGACTTGTTTCTTTAGCATTGTCAACACATTTAAGTCAGGAATTTGGGAAGGCCATCCTAAAACCAAGCCTGTTCTAACCATTCCTATACCACTTTTGATGTGTGTTTGGAACACCCAACTGCGCCCAAGACCCAACCTCCGGGCTGATGATTTTAGGTTGTCCTAAAGAATTTGGAGGTAATCCTCCTTTGTCATCGTCCCATTTAAAGCACCAGTCCAATTGGCAGCAAAACAGGCCCAGAGCATAATACTACCACCACCACCATGCTTGACGGTAAGAATGGTGTTCCTGGGATCAAAGGCTTCACCTTTATACTCCAAATATATTTCTTGGTATTGTAGCCAAACAGCTAAATTTTTGTTTCATTTGAACACAGAAATTTCATCCAGAAGGTCTTATCTTTGTCCATGTGATGTAATTTACAGTGCATGTACTCTTTTGACCACGACTGTATATCTGGAGTTCCATTGTGAAACTAAAAAAAACATACCAAATTACGAATCTGAGTGTAAATAGCGGTTTGTCTATAGCATGGGTGTCAAACTCATCTTAGCTCAGGGGCTACATAGAGGAAAATCTATTCCCAAGTGGGCCAAACTGGTAAAATCATGGCATGATAACTTGAAAATAAAGACAGCTTCAGATTGTTTTGTTTAAAAATAGAACAAGCACAATCTGAAAACATAAAACCATAATGTTTTTTGTTACATTTACATGTTGCTATTCATAGTATTCTATCTTTATTTGTCGAGATTTATAATTCCAGAATAAATAATTTGAGAATGTTCATCAGTCAAATAGGTGAGTCCAGCAGGTTTTAAAACGGCTCTTATTTGTGTAAAATTATAATCTACCAGAAGATGTAATAAATAGTAATATCCAAAATCCAATTACAGGTTGTTATTAATGTAATTTACTCATTTTCCTCAACTGATGTACTAGCATCATACGGTTTATCATGTATACATGTAGCATCGTTTACAACAAAACTTGTGAATTTGCACTCATTTCATGAATCACACATGAAGTTAGAAGGGGATACATGTTATTTCAGCATATGTATGTGCGCTCAGATAATGTGTCCCCAGTCCTCTATCTTAACCGAGCACATACCTCCGCCTCCTCTGAAGTCATGAGCACTCCTGAAAAAAAAAATGTCTGCAAATTCTTATACTTAACCAAAATCATCTCGCGGGTCGGACAAAACCTGTTCGCGGGCTGTATGTTTGACACCCTTGGTCTATAGAGTGGTACCTCTTGTTATTTATTAGTTCTGTATTTTTCTGTCTATGGAGCACAATGTATTAAAGCCACAACCACCAAATTTTTTAAGAAATAAATATGTTTACAATCATATATTATCTGCACAGAACTATAAACAGTGGATATACACCGGTACAAAAGATAAAAGTAAAAAGGCTAAATGGATTGGGTTTGCTATTTTGCTCATTTATGCAGTGAACTGCACAAAAGCTTAGTAAATATGGCACTGAAGTGTTTGGCATTTAAATGTTGCACCCCTATCTGATATTTCTTAATCGGTTGAGTTTGAGTTTATTTGGAACATGCATGCATACAACATGATACATCACAATTTCCAGTTTCTCTTTTTAACATGTCCGAAAAGGAAAAGGAAGAAGCAGACCTTATTTAATCCTACCCCTTTTCTTTTACATAGCAGTTGTTAAAACTTTTGTTCACTTCCTGTTCTCAATTGATTCACAATATACTACATAATAACAATAAAAATGATAAAAATAAATAAATAATATTTGGTGAAGTAAGTTATATTTCATATGGCGTGATGAGTAAGATTATCTTGAAAATTAATGGATGGATGAGATAAATTCAGAATGTTTATCATGGTTCTTCTTTACACTTAAATTTTGAAGAGTTTCTTGAAGTGGATCATATTAGTACATTGTTTGATTTCTTTGCTTAATCCATTACATAATTTAATTCCACATACTGATATACTGAAGGACCTAATTGTTGTACGTGCATACAAATGTTTCAAATTACATTTTTCTCTAAGATTATATGTATCCGCTTTTGTTGAGAAGAATTGTTGTGTATTCTTGTGTGGCAGACTATAGTTTGCTTTGTGTATAATTTTAGCTGTTTGCAAATTCACTATGTCGTGGACCTTCAGTATTCTTGAGTAAATAAATAAAAGGTTTGTATGTTCTCTATATCCAACATTATGTATTATTCTAACTGATCTTTTTTGTAACACCGTTAATGAATGAAGTATACTTTTGTAGTTATTTCCCCATATTTCTACACAATAAATAAGATATGGTAACTCTAATAAGCAGTAAAGAATATGAAGGGATTTTTGGTCTAGAACATGTTTTGCTTTATTCATTGTTGATCTGTTTCTTGCTACTTTATGTTGTATATTTTTACATGAGATTTCCAGTTTAACTTATCATCGAGCATTACAACTAGAAATATGGTTTCTTTTACTCTTTCAATTTCTGAGGAAAACGTATTTACAACCTGAAGATGTCATAGAAGGCCGTCTAGGTTCCATTGTATTGATATTGCCTCCGCAAAGCCACCAGGAAGATTGCAACGTATAATTGTGGTCATGAAATTAAATAGCCACCAGACTTTGAGTGAGGTACTGCTTGTGGTTCACTTCTGAGATTCAGGCAATATTTATCAACGGCCCCAGCTGTCTGTGGTGCAGAACAACAAAACCACTGAGGCAACATGGCTGACCGAATGTACAAGGCCCCAAATTAAGTCCAGAACGTCCCAAAGAGGGACAACTCACAGCCGTTACAGACTCTAAATATACGTTGTTTCGAGTCTGACACATTCCTCAATATGCTCGTCATTTGTTATGTCTCGGGGCGCCTCTCCTACGCCCTCACATTGGAACTTTCAGACTCCCAGAGTCTTAGACTGAGTGATGTATGAGGAGGGGCATTGTGGGTAGGTATGACAGGCAGCCGGGAAACCGCCATCTAAAAACAAGGGAATAGACGATGAGCGGCTTCTCTAACATCCACTTTGATAGAGGCGACCTTGGAAGTAATCTCTACCACAAAAAAAAAAAAAAAGCTCTTGACAGGAAGATAGAGAGACGAAGCTGTTTTTTTGTGTGCGTTGAAAAAAGTATCTGCACATACTGTATGCATGTGGGAAGCACTGTCCGAAGACTGATTGATAGAGAAGCTTAGAACGAGTGAGACATTACCGGAAACAAGGTAATCTGTGTGAGGAAACAAGGTGTGAGGAAGAAACGCAAGTGGATTAACTGAAAAACACACAGGCGAAAGTTGCCCAAATTTTTTTCCATCTGACTGTTTACTATTGAAATGTGATTTTTTATCAGACTCCAGTGTAAACGCGCATGTGGCCCAGGTGTCACTTGCATGCGCAGTGCGATAAAGTGAAAACAAAGGAAGTTGACCAGGAGGAATTCGCTACTACTACAAAATAGAATAAAAGTAGCCACACCGTAAATATGAGTGTTTTTTACACGTGAAAATAAATTTCATAAATACAATGTATGAATGGACGTATATAGAGTAATATATGTGGGAGGGTTCTAATTTTTAATAGCTGTTAAGTAAAGAAGACATGGACATCAGCGTAGATGTACATTAGCTTTATTTTTCAACTCACATGGAAGCAAATGCGCCACAACGCCAAGTTCGGTCCTTCAACAATCGATATTTCTTCGGAATCAAAATACATGTTCGTATATTACATATAGGGTTGTACGGAATACTGGTAGTAGTATAGTGTCGCACGCTACTAGTGAATTATATTTGATACTATACCTCCTCTGAAAAGTACCGGTCCCCCACGTGGTCACGTCGTGTATTGCAGACGAGCATATTCACCAGTGCGCAATCACAGAGTACTTACAAGTGTAGACAGAAAAGGGAGAACGGATTAATTTTGGCTTAATAACTACTGATAAAGGTGAAGTTATAACACTGAAAAGCCCTCAGGAAGAGGTGATGTAAGACATGGCTAGCTAGCTAGCTAGTGACTAATGTCTGTCCGCAGTCAGCAGTGTTGTAACTACTTCAAAATCCCTAATCTTTTTAAGCACGGAGAAACTTCAAGTATATATATTTCATATATCATCCCTGTAGTATGAGTGATCGCTCTGGTGTGCTTCACTACACACGAGTCATGACACTCTGTAATTGGCAAAGTCAAACAAAGACTTCATTATGCCCGATCATGAACCATGAAGATCATTAAGATCAAAATTATCTTCTTGTTATGTGAGATGTTGCCATTTCTAATGTAAAGTAGTGAAAAGTTCATACTTATATCTGTCAGTAAACTCGCCATGAAATCGCTAAAACATACCGGTGTAGTGAGGTAACATTATTCACCCAAGGAACTTTAGTTATTAGAGAATTCCGGTCTGATGGTTTTTCACGGTACACATTTCCGATGTTTCCGGATGAGGAGTTGCTGCTCAGTTATTGATTGAAGTAAAGTCTGAATGTCATTAAAACAGTTAGCTCCATCTTTTGACACTACTTCCACTCCCGTCCTTGCATGTTACGCCACCCATAGATGACGGGGAGAAGACACTGCCGAAGGTGAGCCACGTAAATAAAACCGCCCACAAAATGGCGCATCCGGAAGCGACTGTCAGAAAGCGGCTTGAAGATGATCTGTAAAACATAATCTATGCAAAATTTTCAGCAAGGAACCACCATTACATGTTATGTAGATTACAAGATAGTGTTTTTAATTTAGAAAAAAAAAAAAATAATGACTCCTTCAATGCGCCCTGTGGTCGGGAAAATACAGTAATTGATGGACAAAATGGTTGCCTTTGTTTCATTTAGTTAAAAAGTTCCGGTCCAGCTGTAGTCTGGATTTAGGACTTTTCCACTAAAAGGAGGTAGGGCATAGTGCTTTTCTAGTTCAGTATACGGTACAGTATGATCCAACTCACCTCTCGGTCAGTCACAACTTTTTTTACCCATTTTTCAATAATTTTTGGAAGAAACAACTATAATGATTTCTATTGATATTCAAATAAGAAGGTCGATGCTGGTTTATTTACTCTACCCCAGTTTTCATTGTTAACTTAACTGGTTTGCCCCTCTCCAGGAGTTCCTGATCTTTGTTACTAACTGAAAAACATTATTGATTTTGAATTAATTGTAAAATTCTAAACAAAACTACATTTTGAGAGCTTCTATAGAGCTGTTTAACAACATCTATCTCTGGTAACCGAAGATTGTTTTACACTAAACCCCCATGAATCTACTCTGTATGCAAGAATATTTGGGTAGAGTCACACTTTTTTTCTTCTCCAAACCAACAGTTTGTCTTAAGCAGTAGAAAAATAGATGGCTGGGTACCTTGCTGCCCTTAATAAAGTATCTCTGGTTGCTGGGATGTAGCATTTTTCTTCCTGTCCCAAACAAGACAGTGGGTAATCATGCAGAGCCTTGCTACAAATATCGAGTTTTGTTGCACATCCCATAAAGAGCCTGCTTGCCCGTGTGGAATTACACCACAAAAAAGCCAAGTCATGGTAGTTACTCTGCACACTATGTGCACCATGGGAGGCCCATTGTGAAAATAAGATGACTTGATTAGGAAAATTCAGTTTCAATTGATTTCCTTATAACCTCATTTGCAAAAAGTAGGTCTAAAAAAAGATATCAATCTGAAACGAGCAGGCCATAAAAGAGAACTTCATAAAAATAATGGATTTTGCTCATTTGTCTTCGCCGACAACAGGGTGGTAAGTAAGGGGTGGGGGGGATTATCACAGAGACATGGATGGAATTGAAAATGCGTGGGAGGGAAAATAAATGAAGAAAACAAAACTTGGACTGCGGGTCCGTGGAGTCATCACAAATGCAACGATTCTAAATGCAGGAATATTGTTTTTAATCGACACTGGGTGGTGCCAAGTGGGAATAAATGAGGAGGAATCACCTGCTAAAGGAGATAATAACGAGGAGATTACTGGACGGAAGGAGGGCGGGAGGGCAAGAGGCGCATAAAAGAGCCAAAGAGCTGGGGCCTCATATTAAGAGGGCGTACGCGCTTTTTCACGGCAAAGTAGATTTGTATCAAAAGTGTCTCATGCCAACTTCGTGGCTGTTATGTGCACATTTCTACATGCTGTAGAAACTCGTAGGTGATGCTGGGTAGATGTTTAAATAAAGAAATGTAAAAAAAAATCCTCCTCAGATGCGCACATCAGAGGAATACAATAAAATACAATAAAATATAATAAACATAACACAGTGTGCGCAATCTCAAATTAATATACAAACCCCGTTTCCATATGAGTTGGGAAATTGTGTTAGATGTAAATACAAACTGAATACAATGATTTTCAAATAATTTACAACCCATATTCAGTTGAATATGCTACAAAGACAACATATTTGATGTTCAGACTGATAAACTTTTTTTTTTGCAAATAATCATTAACTTTAGAATTGGATGCCAGCAACACGTGACAAAGAAGTTGGGAAAGGTGGCAATAAATACTGCTAAAGTTGAGGAATGCTCATCAAACACTTATTTGGAACATCCCACAGTGTGCAGGCTAATTGGGAACAGGTGGGTGCCATGATTGGGTATACAAACAGCTTCCCAAAAAATGCTGAGTCTTTCACAAGAAAGGATGGGGCGAGGTACACCCCTTTGTCCACAACTGCGTGAAAAAAGTCAAAGTTTAAGAACAACGTTTCTCGAAGTGCAATTGCAAGGAATTAAGGAAATTCAACATCTATGGTCCATAATATCATCAAAAGGTTAAGAGAATCTTGGGAAAATCACTCCACATAAGCGGCATAGCCGGAAACCAACATTGAATGACCGTGACCTTCGATCTTTCAGACAGCACTGTATCAAAAACCAACATCAATCGCTAAAGGATATCACCACAAGGGGTCAGGAACACTTCAGAAAACTACTGTCACTAAATACAGTTCATCGTTACATCTGTAAGTGCAAGTTAAAGCTCTACTATGCAAAGCGAAAGCCATTTATCAACAACATCCAGAAACGCCGCCGGCTTCTCTGGGCCCGAGATCATCTAAGATGGACTGATGCAAAGTGGAAAAGTGTTCTGTGGTCTGACGAGTCCACATTTCAAATTGTTTTTGGAAATATTCGACATCGTGTCATCCGGACCAAAGGGGAAGCGAACGATCCAGACTGTTATTGATGCAAAGTCCAAAAGCCAGCATCTGTGATGGTGTGGGGGTGCATTAGTGACCAAAGCATGGGTAATTTACACATCTGGGAAGGCACCATTAATGCTGAAAGGTACATACAGGTTTTGGAACAACATATGCTGCCAAATGAGTCAATGGATTGAAGGTCTTCTATTGCTCCCAAAAAAACCCTCGAAATTAAATTCTGAAACCACCAACAATACTCCCTTCACATGTCGTCACCTCAAAATTAATCAAATATGAGTGATAGGTATTATAAGCGCTAACACAGATAAACTATTTTAGCGGTCCATTGATACCAGTAAGATAACGCGACCTTATACTGCTATTGTTGACACACTGAGCCGACAGCTGCTTTTGCTCCGTTTCAAACTTAGTAAAAGTTATTTCTAAATCATATTTCATGCATCTCCCACGTGGCAATAGACAAATGTGGCCATGGACCGAGTGAATGGTCGACTTTCACATCATTTCCTTATTGCTCATCCTCCTTATGTTTGGCCTCAAAAATATAAGGTTCTGGAATATAATTTTTCCCAAAGTAATTGTTGTTGGCTCTCACAAAATCTGCTCGATTAGTATTGATCTTGATAGGGAAGGGATCTGCGGTTCTTCCCTTTACGTCACGGATCACGTGACTAGCTTGTTCATTATGTCTCAAAGTTGCTCGGAAATCTCTGTGAATTTTATACTATATTGATGATATCTATTTACTCAAACTTTGTCAGTCTTTTGGTGTCATAAATTATATATATATATATATATATATATATATATATATATATATATATATATATATATATATATATATATGGCAGTCCCATATCATGAAGTTTAACACTTAAACTCACGTCTCTGTGCACTAAATGAAATCTAAGTAAGATTAAATATCTCAAATATGGGTGGTATTTGCTTATTTTCTGTCTGATAAGATAATTATTTTCACTAAGCAGATTTTATGTTAGAGTGTTTTACTTGTTTTAAGGGTTTTAGTCCTAAATTATCTCAGTAAGATGAATGCGTGGGTTCCCTCCGGGTACTCCGGCTTCCTCCCACTTCCAAAGACATGCACCTGGGGATAGGTTGATTGGCAACACTAAATTGGCCCTAGTGTGTGAATGTGAGTGTGAATGTTGTCTGTCTATCTGTGTTGGCCCTGCGATGAGGTTGCGACTTGTCCAGGGTGTACAACGCATACCGCCCGATTGTAGCTGAGATAGGCACCAGCGACCCCCGCGACCCCAAAGGGAATAAGCGGTCGAAAATGGATGGATGAATGGAAGATATTACAGCTTGTTGCTGAGATTTTATGACCTATATTGAGTAACACATGCTTGAAACTAGAATATCAACTGTTGCAAAGCTGTGTCATTAACACTCACAAGTATAAAACTACTTTTTTAAAGTAATCATTTCTTACTTCAAGCATTAAAAAAAAAATCATGATGCGGAGCACATATCATTATGTCAAGATAATGGCACTAGCATTTACTTAATTTAAGAATATTTTTCAACATATTGAGCAAAAAGGTCTCAATTTTTT
The DNA here is from genome assembly GCF_033978795.1 of Nerophis ophidion. Lineage (NCBI taxonomy): Eukaryota > Metazoa > Chordata > Actinopteri > Syngnathiformes > Syngnathidae > Nerophis > Nerophis ophidion. The sequence continues at coordinate 26,979,260 of NC_084611.1, read as the reverse complement.
TCTACCAAGAAAATTGCCCTTGTTATTGGTGAAAATATACTTATTTTAAGGAATGTTGGGTTCATTGAGGTTAGCTAATTTTACTTGCTTTGAAAAGTCTTGACACGCCGAATTTTCTTGTTCTATTGGCAGATCATTTTGCTTAGTTCAAATAAAATACCCCTATTTTTTTTCTTTCTTGTTTTTGAACACTGGCTTTTTGCAGTAGAAGCAGAAAGCAATTGTTGCTGTCTAAAGAATATTTTGTATCTTACAGAAAACTAAATTATTTCAACAATGTTGGTTGGTTTATTTCGAACATTATACATTTTCCATATGATGCATCACAAATGTTTTTTTTTTCTTTACATGCCCGAAAAGGAGGAGGAAGAAGCAATGTAGCAATGATGTGAGATATTTAAAAGTCCTTTATACTATATATGAACAAAAAAAAGAGTAAACCTCACACGAAAAAGCACTTTGGAGATAGAGGCAAGGAAAAACTCCCTCAGACAGAGTCAAGACTCAGTGTGGAGGAGCCGTTTGCCCTGACCATATTGATATTAACAATTATATTTCAGAGGAGAATTTAGCTATTGAATTCGCCTAACTGCTGTTTTTTTTTTCCAGCGTCATATTTAATAAATGTCTCAGGGTTCCAGGCTAAGTATGCCTCCATCAGAATGATTTGATGAAAATATGTGAATTGTGTGATAATAATAATGCAATCATCAGGTCTCCAACAAGTTAAGGGTGTAATTGAAATAAACAGTCAATAACCAATCAGTATGTAATTTAAAATAAAATCTAGATATCAGGATTACGCGTGGCTAAAACTCCCCTTGGGTTAACATGGTAATAAATAATAATGAAGTAAGCCAGGCGTGTGTGTGTGCGCGTTTGCCTCGGTGTATGCCAGCGTTGTTATGACTGGCTGGCTTCATTACAGTCTGTCTACAACACCGCAGGCCAAGGTCAGGGGAGACCAGCGAGATGATAGCGGGGCCAAAGCCATAAGTGCAAATTAATCTGATGTTTAATCTAATAATGTAGGGCGGCATTGGCTGTCTCAGTCGTATTAACACAACAGTAATTGCATTGGAGGGGGGAATTGACCGCACACAGCTGCACGTGGGTACATGCTTGTCTGCCTAAGTTCATCAAAAATAAATGGAATTGCAATGTGAATATACTGTAAGCGCACCCATACATTCTCGATGGATCTTATGACTAAGTGTTTTGACTACAGTCTGACGGCTCATTGTTTGTGTCCATGTCTCTACGACACGCAGCATCTTTAACCACAGCGCCCACGATTCATTAGCATGCTAATATGCAAACAGCAGGGTGTAAGAAAACAAGCAGTATATTATTGGGATTCATCTCATTAGGCTTTCATGAGATTTAAATGTTAACGTATAATAACTTCAGAATTAAGTCTGCGATAAAAGACACAGTCAGGTTCCGGGTTTCCAAAACTAGATATTTACCCCCTGGAGAAAACGCAAGGCCGGCAGGAGCTGGAATTATACCCAAATCAAACATCAACATGTCAACACTTACTGATATAGTTAGTCCCTTTCAGTTCAAGAAACCTAATGTTACCCTTTCAGCAGTGCAGCAGGCACACATTGTTGGAAGTAAACACACAACTTCTGCTTGAACCACTTCAAGAAACAATAAAAATCCAAAGGTTGTGTCACGCAATACAGCTAAATAATTAAAGAATTGCAATATTGATACGGTAGACCAAGTTCCAGTTTGTCTCATTACCTGAGAATACATTTTCCTTTTTGTAAACGCAACATAAGAATTATCTCAAATTCATGTCTAATATTCAGAAAGATTAAGACCTTCATCTATAATGCAGTTGTAGCACTAACATATGTGACCATGGAGAAGTCTGTAATTAAGGTAATCAAGAAGGGTTGGATAGAAGAGGTTGCAATGGCCAAGGGTGGTGGAGTTGAGGTTAGTAAAATACTTACAAAAACGTAGGTTACCATAATACTGTAATGAGCATGTATCGTGCAAGTACAAAGTAATGGAGGTAGTGGTGCTGTAGGTTGCCCAATTTTTACTATTGGTGTCATACTATTGAGTTTTTTTAGATCAAAATGACTGTTATGAAAAAGATCATTAGAAAAACAAAGCTAATAGTGGCTTAGCGCTTTTGCATTGTGTAATAGTGTTTTTCCGCAAATTCAAAAGACTACCTCTAAAGCAGGGGTAGGGAACCTATGGCTCTAGATGTGGCTCTTTTGATGGCTGGATCTGGCTGTCGGATAAATCTTAGCTGACATTGCTCAACACGATAAGCAATGAATAAGTCCACTGGTATTCACAGTGTTAAAAAATAACGTTTGAAATATAAAACATTCTCATGCATTTTAATCCATTTTTCCGTTTTCTACCGCACCTGTTCAAGAAGTTGCATCAATGGTGAGAAATACCGTATTTTTCGTAGTATAAGTCGCTCCGGAGTATAAGTCGCACCTGCCGAAAAAGCATAATAAAGAAGGAAAAAAAAAACATATATAAGTCGCACTGGAGTATAAGTCGCATTTTTTGGGGAAATTTATTTGATAAAACCCAACACCAGGAATAGACATTTGAAAGGCAATTTAAAATAAATAAAGAATAGTGAACAACAGGCTGAATAAGTGTACGTTATATGATGCATAAATAACCAACTGAGAAGGTGCCTGGTATGTTAAAGTCACATATTATGGTAAGAGTCATTCAAATAACTATAACATATAGAACATGCTATACGTTTACCAAACAATTTGTCACTCCTAATTGCTAAATCCGATGAAATCTTATACGTCTAGTCTCTTACGTGAATGAGCTAAATAATATAGCTCGGTTGGTAGAGTGGCCGTGTCAGCAACTTGAGGGTTGCAGGTTTGATTCCCGCTTGTGCCATCCTAGTTACTGCCGTTGTGTCCTTGGGCAAGACATTTTACCCACCTGCTCCCAGTGCCACCCACACTGGTTTAAATGTAACTTAGATATTGGGTGTCACTATGTAAAGCGTTTTGAGTCACTTGAGAAAAGCGCTATATAAATATAAATCACTTCACTTCACTATTATTTGATATTTTACGGTAATGTGTTAATAATTTCACACATAAGTCGCTCCTGAGTATAAGTCGCACCCCAAGCCAAACTATTAAAAAAACTGCGAGTTATAGTCCGCAAAATACGGTATTTTATTTATTATTTGTTAGCTTCAGAATAACAATGTTATTAAAAATTATACGGGACTTATTATACTCTAAAAATGTTGGTCTTACTTAAAAATCACGCATTTACCGGTAGTTGTAATTAATATTAAAAAATATTATATGGCTCTCACGGAAATACATTTTAAAATATTTGGGCTTCACGGTGGCAGAGGGGTTAGTGCGTCTGCCTCACAATACGAAGGTCCTGCAGTCCTGGGTTCAAATCCAGGCTCGGGATCTTTCTGTGTGGAGTTTGCATGTTCTCCCCGTGAATGCGTGGGTTCCCTCCGGGTACTCCGGCTTCCTCCCACTTCCAAAGACATGCACCTGGGGATAGGTTGATTGGCAACACTAAATTGGCCCTAGTGTGTGAATGTGAGTGTGAATGTTGTCTGTCTATCTGTGTTGGCCCTGCGATGAGGTGGCGACTTGTCCAGGGTGTACCCCGCCTTCCGCCCGATTGTAGCTGAGATAGGCGCCAGCGCCCCCCGCGACCCCGAACGGGAATAAGCGGCAGAAAATGGATGGATGGATGGGCTTTCAGGGCTCTCACAGCCAATAAGGTTCCCAACCCCTGCTCTAAAGGGTGAATGTAATATCAAATAGTATAATATATACTGTTTGATATAAATAATAGTATAATATATAACATATACCCATCCATCCATCCATCTTCTTCCGCTTATCCGAGGATATAATATATACTATACAATAATATCAAATACTGCAACATATGGTATTTTCCAAAATAGTTACTGCAGTTGTGGTATCTAAACTGAGGTACATTTTTGTATAAATATATTTTTCAAATAATATTTAACATAATAAGGTAAATTAAAATATAAATGGCGGGAAAGTAAAGAAAATGCAACCCTCAATTACATGAGAATTTACTTCACCAATCGCAAAAAATGACAACAAAATGTACGTCCATTCGTTCTTAATACTCGTTAACAACATGTGGCGAAACTACACTAAGGGTGTCAAAAGTGTGGCCTGGGGGCCATTTGCGGACCAGAGCTCATTTTTCTATTGGGCGGTGACACCTTCTACAGACAAAATAAACATGTTTTTGATTAAAAAACAAACAAACGAACGGAAACATTTAAAAAAAAAAAATGGGATCTGAAAACTTAAATGGCCGTTGACCTGTACGTCTTTCACATGGTGTTTGATAAACTTATGTAAATGATGAACATATAATATGTGAGCTTTTGAGTGTGCTAAAGCCCTGGTGTAATAGTGATAGTAATATTAATACTATAAAAAATAATTGATTTAACTACATTGTAATGGTTTTTGTTACATTTTGGTGTTTGTATGGAGAAAAGTGCAGAAAAGGGAAACGTAAAATAACTAGAAAAACAAAGATGTGCAGCTAGGAAGTGCAAAAATGGAAAACAGGTGTATGACGCGCAAAACAAGCAAAGGTACAACGTTGTGGTGCAAAGCAAAATGATCAGGCACCAAAAGGCATCCTGATTGGCAACCATGGGCAGATGTTCCCTGATTGCTAATCAGGGACAGGTTGACAGAGCTAGCGCTCAGACCAGAGAAGCGGTAGCAAATGGAGGAAAAGAGGAAGTGGAATGAAATATAAAAGCGCTGGACAGGAATTAATGCAAGAAACATATAACTGTCATGTGAGATCATGATAGGTTTGAGGATCCCGAATGTACAAAAAAACTACAAAGTGGCCCTGACAGCGTTCAACTTATTTATCCGTATGTGGCCCTCGCTTGCAGAGGTTTAGACACCCCTGCTCTACACTTTAAGTAAAAGTAGACTGTAGAGTGTTAACCTGACTCGGTGGGTGCTGCTGTTTTAATTAGCGAAACTGTAAAAGGGTCCTAACACATACACAGTATATCTTATTCATTATAATACATGATTCAAGTTGATGAACTGTTTTGATCAGTTCCAATTTGTTTTGTGTGCCCTGGTAGGCGCTGTTGTTTTGATTAGCAACAGTTGAAATGGCTTCAGCAATTAAATTTACAATGAACACTCGTCTATCAATCATTTTTTAAGAGAAAAGGGAAGTGGCACTTGAGGGAGAAATTGATCTGCATGAGGTGAAGGAATAGTTGGGGCGTAATGTTTATTAGAGGCCCACTGAACATAAAGTTTTCCAGTTAGTCTCAAAAGTATTTATACATTGGCTAAATCTTGAGTTAAGTTGATAGAGAGCAAGATAGAGGGATAGAGATCGATAGATAGATAGATAGATAGATAGATGGATGGATGGATGGATGGATGGATGGATGGATGGATGGATGGATGGATGGATGGATGGATGGATGGATGGATGGATGGATGGATGGATGGATGGATGGATGGATGGATGGATGGATGGATGGATGGATGGATGGATGGATGGATGGATGGATGGATGGATGGATGGATGGATGGATGGATGGATGGATGGATGGATGGATGGATGGATGGATGGATGGATGGATGGATGGATGGATGGATGGATGGATGGATGGATGGATGGATGGATGGATGGATGGATGGATGGATGGATGGATGGATGGATGGATGGATGGATGGATGGATGGATGGATGGATGGATGGATGGATGGATGGATGGATGGATGGATGGATGGATGGATGGATGGATGGATGGATGGATGGATGGATGGATGGATGGATGGATGGATGGATGGATGGATGGATGGATGGATGGATGGATGGATGGATGGATGGATGGATGGATGGATGGATGGATGGATGGATGGATGGATGGATGGATGGATGGATGGATGGATGGATGGATGGATGGATGGATGGATGGATGGATGGATGGATGGATGGATGGATGGATGGATGGATGGATGGATGGATGGATGGATGGATGGATGGATGGATGGATGGATGGATGGATGGATGGATGGATGGATGGATGGATGGATGGATGGATGGATGGATGGATGGATGGATGGATGGATGGATGGATGGATGGATGGATGGATGGATGGATGGATGGATGGATGGATGGATGGATGGATGGATGGATGGATGGATGGATGGATGGATGGATGGATGGATGGATGGATGGATGGATGGATGGATGGATGGATGGATGGATGGATGGATGGATGGATGGATGGATGGATGGATGGATGGATGGATGGATGGATAGATAGATAGATAGATAGATAGATAGATAGATAGATAGATAGATAGATGGATGGATGGATGGATGGATGGATGGATGGATGGACGGAAAAATAGATGGATAAATATACAAACCCCGTTTCCATATGAGTTGGGAAATTGTGCTAGATGTAAATATAAACAAAATACAATGATTAGCTAATCCTTTTCAACCCATATTCAATTGATGTTCAAACTCATAAACTTTATTTTTTTTTTTTTGCAAATCATAATTAACTTAAAATTTCATGGCTGCAACACGTGCCGAAATTGTTGGGAAAGGGCATGTTCACCACTGTGTTACATCACCTTTTCTTTTAACAACACTCAAACGTTTGGGAACTGAGGAAACTAATTGTTGAAGCTTTTAAAGTGGAATTCTTTCCCATTCTTGTTTTATGTAGAGCGTCAGTCGTTCAACAGTCCGGGGTCTCCGCTGTCGTATTTTACGCTTCATAATGTGCCACACATTTTCGATGGGAGACAGGTCTGGACTGCAGGCGGACCAGGAAAGTACTTGCACACTTTTACACGAAGCCACGCTGTTGTAACACGTGCTGAATCCGGCTTGGCATTGTCTTGCTGAAATAAGCAGGGGCGTCCATAAACCTGTATGTACCTGTTAGCATTAATGGTGCCTTCACAGATGTGTAAGTTACCCATGCCTTGGGACGAATGCACCTCCATACCATCACAGATGCTGGCTTTTGAACTTTGTGTCGATAACAGTCTGAATGGTTCGCTTCCCCTTTAGTCCGGATGACACGATGTCGAATATTTCCAAAAACAATTTGAAATGTGGACTCGTCAGACCACAGAAAACCTTTCCACTTTGCATCAGTCCATCTTAGATGATCGCGGGCCCAGAGAAGCCGACGGCGTTTCTGGATGTTGTTGATGAATGGCTTTCGCTATGCAGAGTAGAGCTTTAGCTTGCACTTACAGATGTAGAGACGAACTGTATTTAGTGACAGTGGTTTTCTGAAGTGTTCCTGTGCCCATGTGGTGATATCCTTTAGAGATTGATGTCGGTTTTTGATACATTGCTGTCCGAGGGATCGAAGGTCACGGTCATTCAATGTTGGCGGTCATTCAATGTTGGTTTCCGGCCATGCCGCTTACGTGGAGTGATTTCTCCAGATTCTCTGAACCTTTTGATGATATTATGGACCGTAGATGTTGAAATCCCTAAATTTCTTGCAATTGCACTTTGAGAAACGTTGTTCTTAAATTGTTTGACTATATGCTCATGCAGTTGTGGACAAAGTGGTGTACCTCACCCCATCCTTTCTTGTGAAAGACTGAGCATTTTTTGGGATGCTGTTTTTATACCCAATCATGGCACCCACATGTTCCTGATTAGACTGCACACCTGTGGGATGTTCCAAATAAGTGATTGATGAGCATAACTAAACTTTGCAAGTATTTATTGCCAACTTTCCCAACTTCTTTATCACGTGTTGCTGGCATCGATTTCTAAAGTTAATGATTATTTGCATAAAAAAAAAAAAAATTCAGTTTGAACATCAAATATGTTGTCTTTGGGTTGAAAAGGATTTGCAAATCATTGTATTCCATATATATTTACATCTAACACAATTTCCCAACTCATACAGAAATGGGGTTTGTATATATATATATATATATATATATATATATATATATATATATATATATATATATATACTATATATATATATATATACTATATATATATATATATACTATATATATATATATATATATATATATATATATATATATAGAGATAGATAGATAGATAGATAGATAGATAGATAGATAGATAGATAGATAGATAGATAGATAGATAGATAGATAGATAGATAGATAGATAGATAGATAGATAGATAGATAGATAGATAGATAGATAGATAGATGGATAGATAGATGGATAGATAGATAGATAGATATATAGATATACAGTGGGGCAAAAAAGTATTTAGTCAGCCACCGATTGTGCAAGTTCTCCCACCTAAAATGATGACAGAGGTCAGTAATTTTCATCATAGGTACAATTCAACTGTGAGAGACAGAATGTGAAAAATAAATCCAGGAATTCACATTGTAGGAATTTTATAGAATTTATTTCAATCAATCAATCAATCAATGTTTACTTATATAGCCCTAAATCACTAGTGTCTCAAAGGGCTGCACAAACATTTGTAAATTATGTTGGAAAATAAGTATTTGGTCAATAACAAAAATTCAACTCAATACAACCTTTGTTGGCAATAACAGAGGTCAAACGATTACTATAGGTCTTTACCAGGTTTGCACACAGTAGCTGGTATTTTGGTCCATTCCTCTATGCAGATCTTCTCGAGAGCAGTGATGTTTTGGGGCTGTCGCCGAGCAACACAGACTTTCAACTACCTCCACAGATTTTCTATGGGGTTGAGGTCTGGGGACTGGCTAGGCCACTCCAGGACTTTCAAATGCTTCTTACGGAGCCACTCCTTCGTTGCCCGGGCGGGGTGTTTGGGATCATTGTCATGCTGGAAGACCCAGCCACGTTTCATCTTCAAAGCTCTCACTGATGGAAGGAG